>NW_019425991.1:1463361-1533099 GCF_000390285.2 Anoplophora glabripennis | reverse complement strand
CATTTATCGTCATTTTAATAATTAATAATATTACAGTAGTTTTCGAGTAATACCTTAATTTTTTTGCTTCATTAATCATACTGACGTTGTACTTGTTGCTGGCTTTTTAACAATTACTTCATCATTTCAATAATTAATTAATTTTGGTGTAAAATAAGTTTAAAGAATTTAATTTATTTACAAAAATATTTAATAATTATAGAACTATGTATAAAATATCTATAAAATTATTACAATGAAAACTAAAATTATTTATCGAATGAAATTCTTCTTTTATGGGACCACCACAGTCATAACAAACGCGGAAGATGGAAAGGTAGGCAAGTCCGCCGCAATGGACATTTCTTTGTCAGATTGTTTTTTGATTCATTTTCTTGTTCGTCTTCCATATTTTCGTGAAGAAGTATAATAAAAGTAAAAAAAATGAAAGTTAAATAAAAACCAAACATTTACGGGACTATTTTGCTTCTAATGCGAAAATGACTATAACATTCGTGTTTAGCTACCCCAGGTTAAGTACAAAAGAAATTTTGTACGTGGTTTAGAAGCCGAGATATCAAAGATTTTGCAAGCGCGAGCCATTTAGACTGCATGTCATCAGTTTTTAGACCGAGTGCACGCCGCTTCCCTCTACTTCTCCGTCCGGTCCAACTGACGCACTCAGCTTTTGCACGCTTCAGTTTATTACTCAATTACTAATACTAAAAATCAAGTAAACATATCCTACTCTTTTTTTTTTAAAATGTAAATATTCAATATTAACCTCCATCAAGCGCATTGCTGTAAAAAATGTTTATTGCGTCTTCAAAATTTTTTTAAATTATAAAATTATCTCGGCTCCAGAAAGTCGTAGAAAAACATTTTTTTTTTAATTTGTGAAAAAATGTCAGCAATTTCTTTCTTTAAAAGTTATTTTCATAAAATAAAAATTGAAATAGTTATTGGAAAAAAAACACCCAAAAAAAGTGAAACTTTTTCAGTCAATTTTTGATCCTTAAAATTAATAAAATCGTCAACATTTTTTTACAGCATGATAATACAACTCTTTACGAAGAAAATAAACTGAAAATCGTCACTGTAGGGCTATCCGCTGACAAGATCTAGCCAATTTTCGAGAGCGCCTTTTTTTCAAAAAATCGATATACCTCGAAAAATAATTAAAATTTTTAAATTTTTCAAAAATGTACTTTTTTGGCTTGCCGCGGACTATGCTTGCAGTAAATAGCAAATATGGGAACGTAAATGTAAACGAGTTATGGAAGAAGAGAAAAGAGAAGATTTTTAACGGTTTTTTCAATGTATCTTGAAAAGTAATAAAGCAATCGATACTTACAAAAAATCAGTCGATAGATATTTTCAAAACCTACAACTTTCTCATTTAAAATTTTTCAATCCGTGCTATATTTTTTTAGTTACTTTAGAAAAACCGTTTGTTGCAACTTTGAGATTTTTTTTAACCATGTTCGCTATTTTGGATCGAGTTTAAAGAACAAGAAACTCAATTTAAAGTTTAATTTTCCATACGGTTATATTTTTTTTGTCCAGGTAATAATTTCTGCAAATTTAACATTAATCCGTGACAGAATGCTTGGACTAATACAAAGCATTTCGTTGTTGCGTGAAAATATACAAGTCGTTTTTTTTTAAGGTATGTTCGTCGGGGCGGCGATCAAGGAGCTTCGCGACCCGGTGGTACCCGCTCTCGTATCCCTTGTGCGTCACTACACCATGGTGGCGGTGGCCCAGCAATCGGGAGCATTCGCGTACAGCCCGAAGTGAGTTTTCCAGGCCCGTATTCGACCCTTTCTGATTCCAGTTGTTTCAGGCCCAACAAACAGATAACTTTGGACCCGCTCGTGCTGGTGGACGCCTTGGCCATCATAATGGGCCACGAGGAGCGGGAATTGTGCAAGCCTGGCCACCTNCCATTTTGGATCGAGTTTAAAGAACAAGAAACTCGATTTAAAGTTTAATTTTCCATACGGTTATATTTTTTTTGTCCAGGTAATAATTTCTGCAAATTTAACATTAATCCGTGACAGAATGCTTGGACTAATACAAAGCATTTCGTTGTTGCGTGAAAATATACAAGTCGTTTTTTTTTAAGGTATGTTCGTTGGGGCGGCGATCAAGGAGCTTCGTGACCCGGTGGTACCCGCTCTCGTATCCCTTGTGCGTCACTACACCATGGTGGCGGTGGCCCAGCAATCGGGAGCATTCGCGTACAGCCCGAAGTGAGTTTTCCAGGTCCGTATTCGACCCTTTCTGATTCCAGTTGTTTCAGGCCCAACAAACAGATAACTTTGGACCCGCTCGTGCTGGTGGACGCCTTGGCCATCATAATGGGCCACGAGGAGCGGGAATTGTGCAAGCCTGGCCATCTAGGATTGGTTTTGATCGTGGACACTGCCTCCACGCTCTTGGGAAGCCGCGAGATGGTCAGAAACGCGCCTTCGCTTAGTATTCCCGGTCTAACGTTTTATTTCTAGGCCTGCCGTTTGCCGCTGATCGAGTACCTCTCGGAGAAGATGTGCTCGTTGTGCTACGAGAGAGCCTGGTACGCCAAACTCGGCGGGTGCATAGCCATAAAGTTCATGTTCGAGCGGTGCGCCTTGAAGTGGGTGTACGAGCACATGTTCATGTTCCTGAAGGCGCTGCTCTTCGTCATGATGGACCTGACGGGGGAGGTGTCGAGCGGGGCCCTGGACATGGCCAAGGACAACCTCCAGAAGATGCTTATAGTGTGCGTGACGCCGCCGCCCGACGGGTCGGACCAGCAGACCAAAGATCTGCAGAACGAGGCTCTGCACAAGGTCACCCACGAGCTGGTCAGGCAGGTCACCAGTCCGCACACCATGGTTAGGGAGCAGGTAATGAAATTTTTTTAAAATTTACGGGATTTGACCTTTAAAAATATATGTATGTCGTCAAAACTCTATTTTCTTGGATTGGAATCTGGGGCGAAGGAAGTTTGCTCGCTGTCTTCACACAATGAGAGGACATTGACCTTGGAATTCACGAACTAAACATAGTGCTTTTTTAAAAAAAATTATAAATTAAATATACCGTGAGCGGTAAAAATTTTGGAATATATAGGGTGTAACGTAAAGGTTGGGAAAAAATGTAACGGATTTTTATTTTAAGAAATAAATATTTGTCACGTAAAATTATGCTCTGCGGATTTTCTTTTCC
The DNA here is from genome assembly GCF_000390285.2 of Anoplophora glabripennis. Lineage (NCBI taxonomy): Eukaryota > Metazoa > Arthropoda > Insecta > Coleoptera > Cerambycidae > Anoplophora > Anoplophora glabripennis. The sequence goes on along the minus strand of NW_019425991.1, from coordinate 1,529,907 downwards.
AAATTACGGGGCGCTAAAAAATTCCAAAAAATTTATTGGTGTTAAAAAACACCATTTTCAAATAAAAAATCTTTTTTACAAAAGTTTTATTTACAGAAAAATTATAAGAGCTAGAAATAAAACGCAAGGGGGTAATTTTGTTTAAAATAAAAAGTGGATCATAAAAAATATTAAAAAAAAGTTTTTACCAGTGGCGTACCACAATTTTCTTCGAAAAACCTTACGGTACAATCCGTACGCACACCACTGAGAAACTTACAAAATCGATCTTTTTCCTGTTTTTCAAATTAAGCGAAGGCTAAAATTTCATTCCATTATCTTATAATGTTCGAAAGTTATTGGAGAAAAACTAAATTTTTTAAAACTTTTTAGTGCCCTGTAGCTTGGAAAAGAAAACCCGTAAAGCATAACTTCATATGAGAAAAATTTATATTTTAAATAAAAAAATCCACCGTTTTATTTATTCCCAACCTTTACATTACACCCAGTATTTATTTAAAAATCTGATGTTTGTTATTTGAAAAATCGCTCGCACCCGTCGAATTATATTTTTAGTTGCGCATTTTCTGAAGCAATTTTTATGGCCCAAAAAAAAGTTATGAAATCAAGGCCAACTTTTTTAAGTGAAAACCCCACTTTTTTGTATTTTTATTCGATTCTCCATGGAATTCTGATCATTTTTTTATGTAACATAACCTATAACTATCTTTAACTGTTTTCGAGATAATGGCGGCTGAATATAGAATATGGAAAATTTTCAAAAATTACTCTCGATACGTCAAAGTCGGTGGGAACTGGTGCACTTTCTGCTAAATACATTTTGTGTTTTTCAAACATTTAAGCACAGCTAATGAACATAATTCTTAATTTTAGTTTGTTTGGTACAAACTGACAAAGCCAGAACACATCAAGAATAATGTGAAATATTCAGTAACAAATATCCAAATCATACAATCATTCAAGCTACTGTAAGAAAAATTTGCAAAAAGTTCAGAATTATAAACTAATTCAAACAGAGTTAAATTAAATGTTCAAATTGGTTTCTTGACAATACCCAAGCCTATTACACCAGGAAAATTAGCGAAGATAAAAGAGAAACTCGAAAAAATTCCTATCCGCGATATTATTGTAAAAACTTTTCTATTTAAACAAATAATTGAGGAAAACAGTTTTTTCACTTTGCAGGGATAACCATCAATTTTAGCGAAAAGTGACTCGCAGACAGCTTGTAGGGAGTAAAATTATCTACAAAATGTGACTTATTAAATTAAAATCAGTTAATAAACAAAAAAGTTATTGCAAAAAAACAAGAAAAGTGTCCATTTTTTAATTTGTTCATAACTATCGCATTTATTGTTAAAATTTTATAAAATCTATGACAAGTTGAGGGTTTTGTCATATTTTAAAAGTATGCCAAAAGTGGGCGCTGTAGGTGCAATACTTTTCGCACAATTCAATTTGTTTATAACGGAAGCTCCAAAAATTATTAATTTTAAGTCTCTGTACAGGCGTTAATTTTCAACCAAACATGATTCTGAAAGCGTTATTGTAATCTCAAAGACGTAATTAAGCGACGTATTAAAAAATATCACCGTTTTTTTGACATTAACATTCCCAAATTGTGCGTTAAAAAAACGTGCATTTTTCGCTTATAAACAATTTGAATAAAATTGTTGCTATTTATGCTACCTCACCGAAAATAGATTCAATGGATAGCTGGCAAAAAAATACAAATTTAAAAAAAAGCACCCTCTACGACCAACAGGAGCCAAGATAAGAATTTTTTTTTAAATCGTAGGGCAAATGTTTATAAATATTAAGACCGCAAAATAAAATACGATTTCCCATAAATTGCATTGAAAAATGTGGGAAATTAACGACTCACGAGCCCTTTAAAGAGAAGGTACTTGCTAAGTAAACTGTCCGGCGTGGTTATGGGGGAAGCTCATCCAAGCTAGTCGCGCGCACGGGAATAGTGAAATCCAAAGTTCAAATTGATGCGTGCTGTAAAATTTTGTAATATCTTGGCTTCTACTCATCGTAGAAACTTATATTTTTTTTAAACTGGGGTAGCTCGAAAAAATAACAATGGGCATGTTTACGAATTCGTAGAATAGCCCNAAGATTTGGCGAAACAAATGCGTGTCGTTTCTAGTTAACTGTTTACTAGTACAATTTTGATTAAGTTACTGATGAAGCGAATAATAATTGAGACTAATTTGTACCAGTATTTTCCTATTAAAATGGTCAAAGAAGCCGGTTCTATTTTAACATCTGAAAAATAAACGTCAGGCGAATGCTTTTTATTATAAAAAATGTTAACTAGAAATACACTATACCGGCGCGGCGGTCGGAGGCGTTCAGTTCAAATTGATGCGCGCTGTAAATCTTGCAATATCTCGGCTTCTATTCATCCTACGATGAAACTTATTTTTTTTAATTTGGGGTAGCTCGACGAAAAAATAACAATGGGCTTATTTACGAATTAGTAGAATAGCCCTGAAACCCAGAAAAAATGCATTTTTTATGCTTAATTCTTTTTAATTTACAAAAATGTCACAAAAATTATTGTTAAACGAAATATTAATTAAAATTTCAATTTCGGAATTATTTTACTATTATTAAATAAATAAATGAAGCTATCGTTCATTTAAAAAGTTATTTCTTTTACATATTAAGGCAAAGTAACCTTGTTTTTTCAATATTTTGTTAGCTATTTAATTACGATTTATATGTAAAATTAAAGTAAAAATTCGTAAATTATTTTCAAAATATTATTTCTCATAAAAATAGAAAAAATTTTAAATTTTAAATTGTATTATATTGCATTATTTATATCTATTATTGAAAATGGTTGTGATTAATATTTTTTGAATTAATTTTGATTATGTTTATAAAATTAGTAATAAATATAATAAAAAAACTTTATATATTAAAATTTCAGGAAGTTAAAATAGTAATTTTATCGACCGCATTATTTTTATTAATATTTTTTAATTTTAAGGATTTTGCAATAAATTCAAATGCTTTTTATTCTTTTTTTAAATCTTTTAACAATAATAATAATTTGAAAACAATTTGTGAATTTTTACTTCAATTTTACATTTAAATCGTAATTAAATAACTAACAAAATATTGAAAAAATAAGTTTACTTTGGCCTAATATATAAATAAAATAACTTTTTAAATTAACGATGGCTTCATTTATTTACTTAATAATAGTAAAATTATTCCGAAATTGAAATTTTAATTAATATTTCGTTTAACAATAATTTTTTACATTTTTGTAAATTAAAAAAATTCAGTATAAAAGATGCATTTTTTCTGGGGTTCGGGGCTATTCTACAAATTCGTAAATATGCCCATTGTTATTTTGTCATCGATTTTATACAATAAAATTATGCGTTTTTAATTAAATTATACCTAAATACCTCACTTATATTTTTTATATTCGTCATTGCATCCTAATAATCAAAATAAATCATCAAACCACTTATTTCTTATGGATTTTTCTGATTTGAAGCAACTTTCTGTGAACCACACAAATCTAAGATGGAAAAGTAAACATGGGTTTTATTTTAAAACCAGCAGGGTAATTTTTGAAAATTTTCCATATTCTATATTCAGCCATTATCTTGAAAACGGTATAGGTTATGTTACATAAAAAATAATCAAAATTCCATGGGGAATTGAATAAAAATACAAAAAAGTGGGGTTTCCATTTAAAAAAGTTGGCCTTCATAACTTTTTTTTGGCCCATCCTGTATAAATAAAAATTGCTTCAGAAAACACGCAACTAAAAATATTATTCGACGGGTCTGAGCGATTTTCCAAATAACAAACATCTGATTTTTAAATAAATATATTCCATACTTTTGCCGCTCACAGTATAATAATTTCAGATTAATTTTCTGGGCAATATAAAGTCACATCGTGTATATTTGTTACAGTCGATGGCTTCTCTGCGCCTTTTGGCCGAAAAACAAGACAAAACCGTCACGGCGGTCATGGAACCGTNTGGGGTTCAGGGCTATTCTACAAATTCGTAAATATGCCCATTGTTATTTTGTCGTCTATTTTATACAATAAAATTATGCGTTTTTAATTAAATTATACCTAAATACCTCACTTATATTTTTTACATTCAAGTCATTGCGTCCTAATGATCAAAATAAATCATCGAACCACTTATTTCTTATGGATTTTTCTGATTTGAAGCAAGTTTCTGTGAACCACACAGATCTAAGATGGAAAAGTAAACGTGGGGTTTATTTTAAATAAATTTAAAACCAGCAGGGTAATATTTGAAAATTTTCCATATTCTATATTCAGAGCCATTATCTTGAAAACAGTATAGGTTATGTTACATTAAAAAAAATCAGAATTCCATGGAGAATTGAATAAAAATACAAAAAAGTGGAGTTTCCATTTAAAAAAGTTGGCCTTGATTTCAGAACTTTTTTTTTGGGCCACCCTGTATAAATAAGAATTGCTTCAGAAAACACGCAACTAAAAATATTATTCGACGGGTCCGAGCGACTTTTCAAATAACGAACATCTGATTTTTAAATAAATAAATATATTCCATACTTTTGCTGCTCAGGGTATAATAATTTCAGATTGATTTTCTGGGCAATATAAAGTCACATCGTGTATATTTGTTACAGTCGATGGCTTCTCTGCGCCTTTTGGCCGAAAAACAAGACAAAACCGTCACGGCGGTCATGGAACCGTTCAAAGACGTCCTCGCGGATATGGTCCCGCCCAAGAAACACCTCTTAAAGCACCAACCGGCCATCGCGCAAATGGGACTGATGGACGGCAACACGTTCTGTACTACTCTCACACCAAGGCTGTTCACTATCGGTAAGTAATTACAAACCGTAATGCGACCGCGACTATAACGACAATCGTTTGATGCAGACACGAGCATAAAAGAGGACAACCTCTTCATCCAGGACCTTCTGTTCTTGTGCAACACGGACGACTCCAAACTCAACACGTTCTCGTGTTACAAGAACATAACAAACTTCATCCCGTTGCGGACCAGCGCCTTGAAGGTTCTGGCCGCTTGTCATTACCTGGAGAACGACAGGGAGCAAATATTCCAGGTTCTGTACAAGGCGTTGGAGAAGCCCAACGCAGAACTGCAAGAGACCGCCTTCGAGTGCATGAAGAACTTCATAGCGGGCTATACGGTCGAAAAAGGACTGGTTTACCAAACCGTTCGTCCGCTGTTGATGACGCTGGGCAACGAGAAGAATCTGACACTGAACGGCTTCAAGATGTTGTCGTACCTCACGCAGCTGTTCCCCAACGTCTTCAACGAGAAACTGTGCGAGCAGTTGCTTGAAATCTTGAAAGAGTTGATGGAAAATCTCAGTAACACTTACAAAATCGCTCCAGGTGCGTATCGAGTCCCGTTATTCTCCAAGTGCGTCACTACTTTTAATTTTACAGAAGGAAACGGCAGCAGCATATCCAGGAAAGGCGACGAAGAGCAGAAGATCGTGACCATCATCAGTATCTTCCACCAAACGCCCGCCGCCTCCTCGAAATTCATCACCCAGCTCTGCCAGTTGATCCTGCAAACGGAACAGGCGATGATGATCGAAGCGAGCAGCCCCTTCCGCGACGTACTAATGAAATTCCTGCTGCGCTACCCCGCAGAGACGTTGGAGATGTTCCTCAGCGATAACTACATCAAGGACAAGCAGTTCAGCAGGTACCTGCAGTATCTGGTCAAGCACAAGGAAGGGAAACCCTTCAGGGACTACATCCAGAACAATATGGTGAAACGCCTCATAGCGATGGTGCTCTCCAACTACATCAACTTGAACTTGGAGTTACACGAGAGGAACGAACTGCAGTACCAGGGCATACGGATCATAGCGCTCCTGATCAAGTTCGACGACCAGTGGCTGTCGACACAGCAGGAGCTGGTGGACTCACTCAAGCAGATATGGTGCGACGACACGTACCAGGAAAGGCACAAGAACGTAGAACAGCTCGAGTACACGCACTGGAAAGAGCCGAAGCTGTTGGTGAAGATCCTGCTCCACTACTTCTGCCACCACCCGACCGACATCGACCTGTTATTCCAACTCCTCCGGGCTACCGTCGACAGGTTCATCCCCGAATTCCAGTTCCTGAGGGACTTTTTAGAGAATACCGTGGCCCAGAATTACACCGTGGAGTGGAAACGGTCGGCGTTCTTCAGATTCGTCGAATTATTCCCTCTAGGGGACATGTCGCAAGAACTGAAAGCCAAAGTCCTTCAACTCATACTTATACCGTGCTTCGCCGTCAGTTTCGAAAGGAGCGAGACTAACAAGCTGGTAGGGGGCCCCCCGACGCCCTACCAAGACAGCAGCGATAACGTCGTTTCGGTGTTTATCAACAAGGTGCGACACCCCCGTCCAAAATATGAAACACGAGAAATAATCTTAATTTTTTTTAGCTGATTGATCCGGATAACCCGTTTCCATCGGCCGATTGCGTCAGGATATCGCTGCTCCAGTTCTCGTGCCTCCTGGTGGAGCAGGCCAGCCCCCACATCCACGACCACGACGCCAGCAACAAAGCCCAGGGCTTCAAGCTGCGCAGGCTTATGACTTTCGCCTGGCCCTGTCTGCTCGTGGAGAATTGTGTCGACCCGGCAACGCGCTACCATGGTCACCTGCTCCTGTCTCACATCATCGACAAGTTCGCTATACACCGGAAGATCGTTTTGCAAGGTGAGACCCACTTATTTACCGACGAATAAATAATTAACGTAATCGTTTTAGTGTTTCATAGCCTTCTGAAGGCGCACGCGGTAGAAGCGAGGAACGTAGTGCGGCAAGCGTTGGAGATTCTGACACCGTCTATGCCGTTAAGAATGGAAGAGGGTCACACGATGCTCACCCACTGGACCAAGAAGATTATCGTGGACGAGGGACATTCGATGCAACAGTTATTCCACATCCTGCAGCTGGTCGTGAAGCACTACAAGGTAAGTCCGACGGGTGTAAGTCTGGAGTTTGAGGCGGCCAACCCGTTACCACGTTTTGTAGGTTTACTACCCCGTCAGGCACGATTTGGTACAGCACATGGTCAGTTCGATCCAAAGGCTAGGTTTCAGCCCGACGGCGACTTTGGAGCACCGCAAATTGGCTGTGGAATTGGCGGAGGTCATAATAAAATGGGAACTGTACGGTATAAAGGAGGAATCCAAGGGATCTGAGGTGGGTTATTGTTAAAGGTTGAGGGCCAGACGTAATCGTTGTTGTTTTCAGGTGGTGGAAAGTTTTCCCGTTAAGAGGTCGAGTTTCGACGAAGGCGAAAGCAGCAGGAAGAAGATGGCTATCCCCGGACCCTCTGGATCGGGAACTGTGCCCGTGGCGGTGGTGAAAAGCGAACCGGGAGTGAATAAACCCATCGATAGGGCCCACACCGATACCGTCCTCAATTTCCTGCTTAGGCTGGCTTGCCAGGTATGATGAATGCCTTTATTCCAAAAAAATATAATCAATGTGGGTGAGATATAACCTATACTAGATATTGGTGGGTGTCATTCAATGCTGGACGAAACATGTAGCTCTTAGATTAGTTGTTTCCCACGAGTGCCATTTTTTTCCTTAGGTCAATGAATCTCCGCCGGTAAATCCCGCCAATCCCATAGCCAACAGCCCGGGCGAGGTCTTGTCCAGGCGGTGCGTGATCCTCCTGAAGACGGCGCTGAAGCCAGATATATGGCCCCAACCGGTGGATCTGAAACTGGGATTCTTCGACAAGATCCTGATGACGCTAGAGACCCCAAATCCCAACGTAGCGAACATATGCACGGCCCTGGAACTCCTGACTTACCTCCTGACAGTTCTGGACAAGAAGCAGATCCTGGCGAGCTTCAAGCTGTTGAAGAGGGGCATCGAAGTGTGCATAACCTCCAACAACAGCAAGATCATCAAACTGGTGCACAACCTGCTCACCAAGTTGATGTCCATATTTCCCATCGAACGTACCACCACGAATTTAAGCTGCAAGGAAGAGGAACTGGAGCCCCTCTATAGTCACATCGGCAAGGTCATCTTGGAAGGCCTGAACAATTACGAGAAGAAAGAGAACCCGTCGAGCTTATTCGGGACAGTGATGATCCTGAAAGCGGCTTGCGCCAACAACCACTCGTGCATAGACCTGCTGATAACGCCGTTCATGCGGGTCCTGCAGAAACTGCACAAGGAACATTTACAGCCCATCTCGACGGAATACACCGCCCTGACCAGCGAGCTGCTGATCCTGAGCCTGGACCTCGTGAAGACGAGGGTGGTGGTGATGGGCGTCGAGATGCGTAAGACGTTCATCGGGACCATTCTGGTGGAGCTGATCGAGGAGACGCAGGATATCAAAGTGATGAAGGCCATCACGAAGGTGACGACATTAAAAAGTCATTAAGGTTGCTAGTGACCGATCGGATTTCTCGTTACTTTCAGATGTTGGAGGAGTGGATGAAGTGCAAGAACGTCGTGACGCTCAACCAGGCGCCCAGCTTTAGGGAGAAGTCTATTTTGCTAGGGAAGATGATGCAGTACGTAGAGAAGAGGTTCCCCGACGATAACGAGTTGAACGCTCAATTCTTGGAACTGGTTCACTATGTGTACACGTAAGTAATCTAAATAACCAAGGGATGGCGCTGTTTTTGTTCGATTTATAACGAAGACAGGTCATAATTTGAATATCGTGGATGTGATTTGCATTTCTCGTTGTTTTATTGTAATTTACATCATCCGCAACCGATTTTTTGTAAATCGTTGTTTTCAGCGACAAGCACCTCAAGACGACCGAGCTAACCTCGAAACTGGAACCCGCCTTCTTAGCGGGGCTGCGATGCGGCCAGCCCCACATCAGGGCGAAATTTTTCAAGGTTTTCGACGAGTCCATGCAAAGACGGTTACAAGACAGGCTGCTCTACATAGTCTGCTCCCAAAACTGGGACGCTATAGGGCCCCACTACTGGATCAAGCAGTGCATCGAACTGCTGCTCGTAACGTCCGCCCCAGGTCACTAAATCTCACGAACATCAAAACGTTTTATCAACAAACCATTTTTTTTTTTAGACGGAGGTATAGAGATGGCCCACGAGAGCAGCATCCTGCCGAGTATTACCTCCGTTATAAGCTCCGCCGATAAACACAAGAAGGAGGAGTTCAGCCGTCACCAGTTCCAGAAACCAGAGTTCTGCGACTCGGTGGAGAACAAAGAGGAAATGCTGGACGTGGACTTGTCGAACGTGGAGGCTAATCCGACGGTTGAGGAGAAGCCCATCATCCGGGAGGAGACCATCAAGATGATAAAGAAGCACTACGAATTCATACAGGTGTCGAGGAACGTGACGACGGAACAGTTTTTGGTGGCCACTGCGCAGTTGTGCCACATGGATACGGGTCTGGCGGAACACGTGTGGCTGTCGTTGTTCCCGAAACTTTGGTCTATATTAGAGGACGACCAACGCAATGTAAGTGTTTAACAGCGTTCCGTTCGGGTCGTCATAGGCAGTTCGACCCCGACTTTCGTATTTTAGCACTAACCCTAGTGTTTAAACTTGCGTTAATTGAAATTTCTCTGCCTTAACCAGCTGTTGGTGCAAGAAATGCTGCCGTTCGTTACGTCCGGCACCCACATCATACAAAAAGATTGCCACCCTAGCGCCATTAACACCTTCGTGGAAGCCATGTACAGGTGCACCCCTCCCATACAGATGTCACCGTAAGTTTCCCTTGATCGGGCGATACAATACGCCTAGCGTCGCTTACTTAATTTTTTTTTCAGACCGCTGATGAAGTACATAGGGAAGTCCCACAACCTCTGGCACAGAATGGCCTTGGGTTTGGAGCAGATGGCCTTCGATCCTACCTCCGTCTCCAAATCAAGCAATCCGGCGAGCTGTTACGAATTCGAAGGCGAACTATCCAAAACGGTAATTCGATTAAACGGTACAGTCAGTTCGGAGTTAAACGGCGGAACGTTTTCAGGAACTGCTGGATTCTTTAGGCGAGCTGTATTCCCTGCTGTGCGAAGAGGACCTATGGGCAGGTCTGTGGCAGAAACACTCCCAGTACAAGGAGACCGGCATAGCCATCGCCTACGAGCAGCACGGGTTCTTCGAGCAAGCCCAAGGCGCCTACGAGGCGGCCATGGCGAAGCACAAAACGGACAACAGCATGGGTCCCGTCCCCACGCACACCCAGAGGGAAATCCTGCTGTGGCACGACCATTGGATCAGGTGCGCCAAGGAGTTAAACCAGTGGGAGGTCCTCATGGAATACGCCAAGAACTTCGTCTACAACCCGTACCTGCTGCTGGAGACGGCCTGGAGGATCCCCAAGTGGGACGTGATGAAGGAGGCCCTGTCGAATGTAGAATACAACTGCCCGAAGGAGCTGGGATGGAAGATCACCATGTACGGCGGCTACCTGCTGATCTGCCAGCCGGACGAGAAGAAACCGCTCAAAATCGTCGAGCGGTACGTGGAAAGCGCCAGCGCGCTCTGTCTGAACGAGTGGAGGCGCCTGCCGCACATCGTCAGCCACATACACCTGCAGTACCTCCAGGCGGCGCAAGAGGTACGTTTTTAAGTTACTCCTGACGTGTCGTGTTATTTCTCGTTTTTTTCTTCCAGATCATGGAGTTGCAAGAGGCATACCAGATCCACAAAGGCCTGATGCAGAGCCACCAGAACTCCCTGCACGACATGAAGGCCATAGTTAAGACCTGGCGGAACAGGCTGCCGGTTATAGCAGACGACCTGGTGCACTGGAACGACATTTTCACGTGGCGCCAGCACCACTACCAGGTCATCGTCAACCATTACGAGAGCAACAGGGACACCACCACCGCCAATTCCATGCTGGGGGTCCACGCTTCCGCACAGTCGATCATCCACTTTGGGAAGGTGGCGAGGAAACACAAGCTCATCAACGTCTGCCTCGAGTCCCTGAACAGGATCTGCAGCATTTCCAGCGTGCCGATCATCGACTACTTCCAGAAGGTGCGGCAGCAGGTGAAGTGCTACCTGCAGCTCGCCTCCATGAACAACAAGAACGAGCTGGCCGAGGGCTTGGAGGTAATCAACCACACGAAGATGCAGTACCTGAGCAAGGAGATGACTGCGGAGTTCTATGCTTTGAAGGGGATGATGTACCACCTAAGCAGTAAGTGTACCGTTCCGAGGAAATTCGAAATTCAAATTTTTTTTAACTCTGTCTCTTAGATAAGTCCGACGAGGCGAACAAGGCTTTCTCCGCGGCGGTGCAGATGCACGACACCTCCATCAAAGCCTGGGCGTTATACGGAGACTACTTGGAGCAGGTTTTCACCAGAGATCCGAGACAGATCAACCTGGGGGTGAACGCGATGACGTGTTTCCTGCACGCGTGCCGACACCAGAACGAGTCCAAGGCCAGGAAGTACTTGGCCAAGGTGCTGTGGCTCCTCATATACGACGACGAGAATTCAAGGTCAGTCATTAATAAATACATTAAACAGTAAAGGACCCAAATGAGAACTTTGGAGAACTCCCGAATTCGCTTGCTTCTCGGGATCTAAAATTATTGGCCTGTACAATTTTTAGTCCAGGCGGTATCTGTTTTAAAAAGGGTATACTTGTGTAAAAGCATATGTTCGTAGATTTTTGCTTTAATGGCTTCTATAGTAGCATTGTATTCGATGCAAAGTAGAACAAAAAGTTGTTGGTCTTTTATCAAAAGAAATTCGTGTCATCATTTTTAGGAGGCGTAAGATGAACCATTTCAAATTTAAAATGAAATTGAATGTTAAATCTGAAATACTGCTGCATACACACTGTGTTCTGATTGTAGCTGTAGTCGCCCAGGTGCATCGAGTGTACGAAGTGGTCGGTTATACGTCAAATACTAACCTGGCGAGCTTGATCGTAAAACAGAGATCGCCTCCAAAAAACAAGCAAACAACAGTGGCGCGTACAGAGGTAAAATGTAGTACATATGTGGAAATTATAAAACAAATTGGATTTATAATAAATCACATTTAAAATAAATAGTTTATGAGAGTAAAGGAATTTTTGTAGGAACAAGGGTGCCAGATGTGAACTGATCTCTTCGTCCCTTTATAATGTTTAAAGAAATTATTCAATTTCTAAAACCCTTAAAAGTGTATGGCACTGGATCTCTTGACAGGCAATGATTTATTACTTTGCATCAAATATGATCCTACTATAAATAACATCAGAAATGATAATTTTTCTATGCAAATAAAAAAAACGTGGGCTTAATTGTTATTGAAAAAAAGTAAAGAAATAGCAAAAATAAACCTTTTTTTTTCTTGGATTTCTTGTCGACAACTTAGCAATTATTCATTTTAGACAAAAATGGAAGAGGAAAAAAACTTTTGTATTTAAATTTTGAAAAAGACAGTTAGTTGCAATTCGAAAAAATAATAATTGTTGTTGCAAAAATCGGAAAAATCAATAATACCTAGGATCTTCATACTTTTGCCAATTAAACTTCTTAGTGCATAGAATCATCACACCAAATTTCATCCAATTCGGTTCGATAGTTTTTACATAATAATTGTTTAAATTTTTCTTTTAATTAAATAATTTTCAAAATCAAATTTCTAAAAATCTAAAGCCTTTGGATACTTGAAAATTTCACCACAAAAAGCTCTCGAGCTTTAAAATGCTTTTTGAAAAATTCAAATCGGACGATTAGGTGAGCCGTGGTGATTGCTTAAATATTTTCGCAATTTTCACACTTATAAACAATTGCAATAATTTAATGTTTTTTCAATTTTTTTTAATTTTAAAATATGGTTTGAAAGTACTCGGAAAGACGAGTATTTAAAAAAAAAACCTGATGATCCGCCCATTATTTTCGAAGTTATAGCCCGTTAAAGTTAACCCTTATTTGCAGCAAAACTATAAGGGTATAAGGGCTGTTTTTTGAACTAATAGGTTTGTCATTCCGAGTACTTTCCAGATATAAATTTTCAAAATTTGCAATCACGGGCGTCCCATTTAAAATGTCACTCAAAGATATTCAAGACCGCGTGAAATCAATGAGGTATCAGTGGTGGGGGGAGCAAACACACAGCTACTCCGATCTGAATTCTCGAGTTCAAAATTGCGACACTCGGAAAAATTTCACTTATCTCAGCGTCTAATGGACCAATTTCGATGATTTTTTTTTAAATCGATGTCTCGCAACTAAAAAATTCAATTATCATATTTTCAACTACATTTTATTATTAATTATTGGACTTTTGACATGCCGATAAACAGTTACTTTAAAAAATGATTAATTTATTATGTTTATTTATTTACTATGTTAATTTTCACGACCAAAATTTTTGCATGTTGCACCATGTTGTTGGTATTAATTAAGTATCCAAAAGATTCTTATACTTTTTTTATAAATAAAAAATAAATTTTAGATAAATATTTTAAAAGTAAACGAAAAAATTAAAATTATAATTATTCACAATTTATGTGAGTAATAATTTTTGAAAGACTTAGAAATTTATCGTACAACTAAAAATTAATACCAATTTTCAGTTGTTTATTTAAATAATTATTGTTTAAACAATTTTATAATATTTAAACAAATTTACTAGTATTACCTGGTGCAACATGCAAAAATTTTGGTCGTGAATATTAACATAGTAAATAAATAAACATAATAAATTAATCATTTTTTAAAGTAACTGTTTATCGGCATGTCAAAAGTCCAATAATTAATAATAAAAGGTAGTTGAAAACATGAAAATCGAATTTTTTAAGTTGTGAGACATCGATTTAAAAAAAATCATCAAAATTGGTCCATTAGAAGCTGAGATAAGTGAAACTTTAACTCCGAAAATAATGGGCGGATCATCATTTTTATTTTTTTAAATACTCATCTTTCCGAGTACTTTCAAACCATATTTTAAAATAAAAAAAAATTTGAAAAAAACATTAAATTATTGCAATTGTTTATAAGAGTGAAAATTGCGAAAATGTTTAAACAATCATCATGGCTCAACTAATCGTCCGATTTGAATTTTTCAAAAAGCATTTTAAAGCTTGAGACCTCTTCTTTTTGTGGTGAAATTTTCAAGTATCCAAAGGCTTTAGATTTTTAGAAATTTGATTTTGAAATTTTTTTAATTAAAAACAAAATTTAAACAATTATTGTACAGGGTGGTCCGAATTTTATGCAGGAAACTTCGAAGGCAGATAGACCTCTTTAAAATAATGTGTTAAAGTTGTTAAAAAAAATTGATTTTTTGTTTATATGTCAGGAATCTATCAATCGATTTCAATAAAATTTAGTACAGTTATTCTATGATAGTAGGACTTGTATTCCTTAAAATATGAACTCTAAAGGTTTAACCAGTGGTGTACAACTGGACAGGGACACCCCCCTTTTTTATAAAAAAACCTACGCCACTGCATTTTTTACAAGTTATTGTAACAGACATATTATGATGCAGAAAATATGTAAAAAAGGTAACTTGAATTTTTTCCCTAAGATTCGCCGTTTTCAAGTTATTCATACCAATACAATCCCCTTGTGCGGACATTTCTAACCATAATATTACAAGAATATTTATGTTTATGCTTAAAAGTAAGTGGAATTTGTAAGCACATCAACAAAATTCTTTACACTCGTTTCCACACCACCTGTGAGGTAGAGTTCCTTACGCGTTTTAGTTTCCCCTGGAAGCCTAACCCACTGTCTTTACAAATAAGGACGACTTAAATAAAAATAATAATAAATGTACATTTACCAAAGGCGAGGGGTAGTGAATTTTCACAATCTGCATATTTGGTCACAAGAAAATCCTCATGAAATTCGGACAAGATCTTTTCAACACGAATTTTCTGTGGACGTGTGGCTCGGAATAATTCGCAATAAAGTTTGTGGACCTTTCTTCTTCCCACTTCGTCTAAATTTCCAGTCATTTCTAAACTTTCTAGAGAACCATCTATTTTAATTATTAGATGATGTTCCATTAAATATATGACAAAATAGCTGGATACAATGGATGGTGCTCCCGAGCATTCTGGGAGAATAATATAAGAATGACTTAATGAACATTATATGGGGCGATGGATAGATAAAAGACCAAATGCCAATGTCAACCATAATGGTGCAGAGGGTCCAGTGTCTTGGCCAGCTAGACTGCCATATCTAAACCACCTGGACTTCTATGTTTGAGGTTATCTGAAAAGTTTATTCTATTCCAACAGATACAAGACTACAACTACTGCAACGAATAGAAGACGGGTGTAATGAATTAAAAGAAAACCACGACATGATATTAGCTCCAATTAATTCCATTAATAGAAGATGTCAGAAATGTATCGATGTGGGTGGTTCGCATTTTGAACAATTGTTGTAAATACGTAACGTTAATTTTGTTTCTTGTTTAGTTGCTGTTGCTTGGTAAATATATTTTTATTATTATTTTGATTTAAATTGTTCTTATTTGTAAAGAGTATTAGGCCTTCAGGGAAAACTAAAACACGCCAGGAACACTCACAGGTGGTGTAATAAGAAGTGTAAATAATTTTGTTGATGTGCTTACAAATTGCACATACTTTTAAGCATAAACATAAATATTCTTGTAATATTACCGTTAGAAGTGTCTGCCACAAAGGGATTGTATTGGTATGAATAACGTGAAAACGGCGAATCTTAGGGAAAAAATTAAAGTCACCTTTTTTACGTATTTTGTGCATTAGAATATAAATCTGTTACAATGACTTGTAAAAAATGCAGTGGTCTAGGTTTTTTTTTGTAAAAAAAGGGGCGACCCCTGTCCAGTTGTACACCACTGGTTGAACCTTTAAAGCTCATATTTTAGGGAATGTAAGGTCTACTATCATACATTATCTATACCAAATTTTATTGAGATCGGTTTATAGATTCCTGAGATATAAACAAAAAATCAATTTTTTTTAACAACTTCAACACCCTGTATCTCTAAAACGGGGCTGTTCCAGACCAATGTTTATAAGGCAAACACATATTGTTTTAAAGAGATCTATCTGCCTTCAAAGTTTCCTGCATAAAATTCGGACCACCCTGTATAAAAACTATCGAACCGAATTGGATGAAATTTGGTGTGATGATTTTGTACACTAAGAAGTTTAATTGGGAAAAGTATGAAGATCCTAGATATTATTCAAGTGTCTGAATGAAGTTGACAAATAAACTAGCATTTTTTGCAATTTTTTAAATGATTTTTCCGATTTTTGCAACAACAATAATTATTTTTTCGAATTGCAATTAACTATATCTTGTTCAAAATTTAATTACAAAAGTATTTCCTCTTCCATTTTTGTCTAAAACGAATAGTTGCTAAGTTGTCGATGAGAAATCCAAGAAAAAATAAATTTTTTTGCTATTTTTTCATACTTTTTTGCAATAACAATTAAGCCCACGTTTTTTTTTTATTCGCATAGAAAAATTATCATTTCTGATGTTATTTAGAAGCCGTTAAAGCAAAAATCTCGGATCACATGCGTTTTACCCAACCCGAAACAGATACCGCCTGGACTATTTGTATTATTTTTTTTCAGTATAATGGGGGCTTTGGATAANTTAATGGACCTATCTTGTTTTCAATTTTTTATAACCATGAATACAATTTATATTTTAAAAAGTTTCAATAAACGAAAAAATTAATTAAAATATACAATAATTAAAATGTCAATTTTCAGTTGTTTATTTAAATAATTATTGTTTAAACAATTTTATAATATTTAAACAAACTTACAAGTATTACCCAATATGCAAAAATTTTGGTCGTGAATATGAACATAGTAAATAAATAAACATAATAAGTTGATCATTTTTTAAAGTAACTGTTTATCGGCATGTCAAAAGTTCAATAATTAATAATAAAAGGTAGTTGAAAATATGATAATTGAATTTTTAAGTTGCGAGACTGATTTAAAAAAAAAATGATCGAAATTGGTTCATTAGAAGCTGAGATAACTGAAATTTTTCCGAGCGTTGCAGTTTTGATCTCGAGAATTTGGATCGGAGTAGCTGTGTGTTTGCTCCCCCCATCACTGATACCTCATTGATTTCACACAGTCTTGAATATCTTTCAGTGACATTTTAAATGGGGCGTCCTTGATTGCAAATTTTGAAAATTTATATCTGGAAAGTATTCGGAATGACAAACCTATTAGTTCAAAAAACAGCCCTTATACCCTTATAGTTTTGCTGTAAATAAGGTTAACTTTAACGGGCTATATCTCCGAAAATAATGGGCGGATCATCCGGTTTATTTTTTAAAATACTCGTCTTTCCGAGTACTTTCAAACCATATTTTAAAATAAACAAAAATTTGAAAAAAACATTAAATTATTGCAATTGTTTATAAGTGTGAAAATTGCGAGAATATTTAAGCAATCACCACAGCTCACCTTATCATCCGATTTAAATTTTTCAAAAAGCATTTTAAAGCTTGAAAGCTCTTCTTTCTGTGGTGAAATTTTCAAGTATTCAAAGGCTTTATATTTTCAGAAATTTGATTTTGAAAATTTTTTAATTAAAAAAAAATAAAATTTAAACAATTATGTAAAAACTATCGAACCGAATTGGATGAAATTTGGTGTGATGATTTTATACACTAAGAGGTCTAATTGGGAAAAGTATGAAGATCCTAGGTATTATTCAAGTGTCTGAAAAAAATTGGCAAATAAACTAGCTTTTTTTTGCAATTTTTTAAAATCATTTTTCCGATTTTTGCAACAACAATAATTATTTTTTCGAATTGCAACTCACTCTATCTTGTTCAAAATTTAATTACAAAACTTTTTCCTCTTCCATTTTTGTCTAAAACGAATAGTTGCTAAGTTGTCGACGAGAAATCCAAGAAAAAAATGAATTTTTTTTGCTATATTTTTATATTTTTTTGCAATAACAATTAACCCCACGTCTTTTTCATTTGCATAGAAAAATTATCATTTCTGATGTTATTTAGAAGCCGCTAAGGCAAAAATCTCCGATCACATGCGTTTTACCCAACCTGAAACAGATACCGCCTGGACTACTTGTATTATTTTTTTTCAGTATAATGGGGGCTTTGGATAAGTACTACGTGGGGGTACCCCCAATACTGTGGCTGCCGTGGACGCCGCAGCTCCTCAACTGTCTCGTGCAGTACGAAGACAACGTGATACTGAACCTGCTTTGTCAGGTACGTCACGTTTTACATCCCGTACGATAGAATTCTAACTCGGTTCACTTTTAGGTCGGCAGACTATTCCCCCAGGCCGTCTACTTCCCCATAAGGATCCTGTACCTGACCCTGAGGACCGTCACGGCCAGGAAAACGAATTCGGTATATACGACTGCTGGAGCACTCGTAGCAAGTCCGTTCTAATGAAAATTTATTTAAGATTCTGTTGCAGCAACAGCAGCAGCAGCAGCAACAGCAGGCGCAGGAGACGCAGAAGAGCGAGGAGACGCAGAGCAGCACCCAGTCGTCGTCATCGGAGAGCAGCACCGGCACGTCGACGTCCGCCACCCAACCCACCGTGAAGGCGTCCTGGATCAAGGCGACCTCCTCCATGACCCGGTGCTCCAAGATCATGAAGATGCAGCGGGATATCCACCCCACCGTGCTGTCCAGTCTCGAGGGTATAGCGGATCAGGTAATCTCGAAACGTGTATCGTTATTTCTTTTAACGTTACGTTTTGTTTCAGATCGAGTGGTTCAGGGAGAATTGGTACGAGGAGGTTCTCAGGCAGCTGCGGCAGGGCCTCGCCAAGTGCTACGCCATAGCTTTCGAGAACCGGGAGGCCGTGAACGAGGCGAAAATCACCCCTCACATACTTAATTTCGTTAAGAAACTGATGTCTACTTTCGGCATCGGCGTAGAGAATATTTCCAGTCTGACGAACGCCACGTTTAACTCCGCCGCCTCGGAGAGTCTAGCGAGGAGAGCGGAAGCGACTTATCAGGACCCCGTGTTCAAGGAAATGAAGAAGGAGTTTACGAAGGACTTTGACTTTTCCCAGTCAAACTCCATGAGGCTCCACACTCTCATCTTCAAGCTGAAGAAGTGGATCAAGATCCTGGATAATCGCTCCAAGATGCTTTTGCAGTAAGTTCGTCGACGTCCGATGTGAAAGCGTCGAGTGACGATGGTTTACCGTTGTTCTAGGTCGTTTTTGATAGAGGAAAAGTGCCGGTTCCTGTCGAACTTCACACTGAAAACCGCGGAGGTAGAGCTACCGGGGGAGTTTCTCCTGCCCAAGCACAACCACTACTTCGTGAAGATAGCGCGGTTCATGCCGCGGGTCGACGTGGTGCAGAAGCACAACGCGGCGGCGAGGAGGCTGTACATCAGGGGCCACAACGGCAAAATTTACCCTTACCTGGTGATAAACGATTCGGGTCTAGCTGACGCGAGGAGGGAGGAACGGGTGCTGCAACTCATGCGGATGCTGAACCTTTACCTGGGAAAGCAGAAAGTAAGAGACGTGACGCTGAAATCACACGTTACTTAAATAAATCATTGCCGTAGGAAACTGCCAGGAAATTCCTGCACTACACCGTCCCCCGGGTCGTGGCGATCTCCCAGCAAATCAGGCTGGTCGAGGACAATCCCGCGTCGATTTCGCTGCTCGATATCTTCAAGAAGGGCTGCTCGAAGTTGGGCATCGAACACGACGACCCCATCCAGTATTATTACGAGAGGCTGGCCACGGTGCAGAGCAGAGGCATCAAGGCCAGCCACCAGGTCTACAGGGACATCCTCAAAGGCGTGCAGCAGAACATGGTGCCGAGGACCGTCATAAAGCAGTGGGCTTTGCAGACCTTCCCCACCGCCACGGATTACTGGCAGTTCAGGAAGATGGTAAGGACGGGCGGGTCGGCGTTTAAAAATGCCGGTATCTGCAATTTTTCCCCTTGTTACAGTTCACGTTGCAACTGGCGTTGGCCTGTTTCGCCGAGTACGTCTTCCACTTGACGAGGCTCAATCCGGACATGATGTACCTGCACCAGGACTCGGGGCTGATGAATATCGCTTACTTCAAGTTCGACGTGGACGACGGCACAGGTACAAGCACGCCACATAATTCATTTCTCGATTTGTCAGTTTCCAGCTTAGGCGTTTTCTTTCATGTCATATGCGTGCACGTGGGAAAAGCGTATTATTTTTTGTTATTCCAGTTGAAAAATCACAGCCGGTAAAACAGAATGTTGCATTTGAGTGTAACCTTGATCTTATCGTTTTAATAATATTTAATTTTTTTGAACATGTACTACTTTTCAGGCGAACTAGACACCGCGAGGCCCGTCCCCTTCCGGCTGACCCCCAACATTATAGAATACCTGTCGACCATAGGGGTAAGCGGGCCGCTCACCGCTTCCATGATCGCAACCGCTAGGTGTTTCGTCTACCCCAACTTCAAGGTAAGTCGTGACAATTTTCGGGAAGTTTCCTTGCTAGAATATGCTTCTAGATCCTTTCTATACTGAAACCGATCCTGCGCGACGAAATGATGCTGTCCAGGGCGAAGAAACCCGAGGATATACTAGGCACGAATCAGGAGAATATGACGGACGCCGAGCAGATCATAAATATGGTTAACAAGGCGGTGTCCTCGGTTTCGAGCAGATTGAACAGTCTGGCGCATTTCGATGGTACCGATAGCAAGGTATTTGCTGAGGATTTCTCGTGTTTTTAGCTTATTTCACTTGTTTTGCACTTGCAGGTGGCAACGCTCGTGGCAGCGGCGAACAGCCACGATAATCTCTGTCGTATGGACCCCGCTTGGCACCCTTGGTTGTAGGTTAAGACCTGGGACTCTTTTTTTGTGTGAGGTGTTTATTTTTTAAGTTTTGGGTTGGAGACAATCCGGTAGTTTTGTAAAAGTGAGGTTATTTTGTAAATATACTGAAATTGATATTATTAGTTGGTGATAATAGTTTTTTAAAGTGAGAAATAAATTAGTTTCCTATAACGTTGTCTTTTTTATGAGCGTATATAAAGAGGAGAAAGAATGGTGGTGGCTGGTGAAAACTAAACTGGTCGTATCTTGATAACAAAGTTTCAGACCCACACCTTTTTGCGGGATGGTTTCTAGACCCACACCGAGAAGTTTCGTGACAAAAAAATAATGCAAGAAGTTTGTGAAATAAAGTTTCAGCATTATGAAGTTTGAAAAATAAAATTTTAATATCTTAAAAATTTAAATCGTTATAACTACAAGAAACAATAAATTTTGTGAAAAAATAAAAAAAACAGAGCCAGTTTGTATCTGTGAATGAGGTACAACAGGTAATTTTCTCAAAAGTCTTGTAAATAGTGTAAAAATATATAAAAACTAAATACCTTGCAGTGAAAGCTTTCTTCTCTTTTCTTGTGGTTCCAGTTTGATGGTAAGTTATAACACGCGATGAACCCACGAATTGTCCGGTAACTTGAAAGAAACGAATTCACAATCACTGGAAATACAGATTAACGTTTTTAACACTCGCATTAACTAATAGTTTAAATAGAATACATCAGCGCGGAAAAACGAAATTTGAGAAATATAAAATTTATGGTGATTTCAGATTAGACAACCTTTAAATTCAAATTCCTAAAGTCCCTAGATTTGATTTGAGCCATCTAGAAATTTTATCAAAATTAGATCAGTGGCGCCATCTGCTAACAACTTCGCAAAATGGAAGTTTAATAATCTACCGCAAGATGGCGCCAGTAGTTCTTCCCCAAAAAACATGTTTAAAATTTGAATTTAACAATTAAAAAGGCGCCTATTTACACCGTGAGTGATATAAAAAATATTTTGAAACATTAGGAATGGCTTAAAGTTAAAGAAATCGTGAAAAATTAAAAAGAACTTGGATTATATCACAGCTGTATTAATCGTATCTATCCTTCCTAGTTTTAACTAAAAAGATATTCTGAAAACGGCTGCAAAGGTACTTTAATAATAAAAAATGCATTTTTAAACGTTTAACTCACTTTGATATGGTTTAAACCATGTATTATTACACTAGGCACAGAAATTAAGGGATATTAAAAAAAACAAATTTTTGAATGATTTTCAAAGAGTTGTAACTTGGAGGAAAATGGTCGTAGAGGGAGTAAAAAAAAAGAAATTGAAACTTCAAGTTTCTACTTTTCGGATCTGGAGTTTAAGCATCAGAAGTTTTTGAGTAATCATAAAAAAATGTACGAAAAAAGAATTGCAAATTTTTTCTTTTCTTTAAAAAGGCCTATGGACTTTAAAAATGTGTCTGGTACTTTCTACTAATTACTGGTAATTTTACCATAAGGCTCTTTTAGATAATTGAATTATCTTCAATTTGAGCGGTTCCAGAGCCCTAAACGATGATTTGTGGCTGAGTTATCGTCAATCAAAGCAAAAAAATTTTTTGACTAGCAATCAATTACTTGGGAAATAATGGTCCTACAGAAAATCCAAGCAGGGTTTTGAAAACTGCAAAGTATTCTCTACAAGCCGTAATTACTGGTTTTTGATAAAAAAATTTGTTTCGAAGTGAAAATGTATTTTATAAAAATTACTTTGCTGCCTCACATACAACGGGAAAGAATTTATATTAAACCTTTCATTATTACACAACAAATCCACTTAAAAAAGTTTGATTAGTCTCAGATTGTTCTCCAATTGTCTCATTTTTGCATTTCATCGATTTTTTTATCTATTACGCGGATTAAATCATTGACAGATCTTCATTATCTTCGAAGTGGTAAACTACCTTATCTTTTCCACAAGTGTAACTGATGATTATGCTAAAACCGATGATTTCGCGTAATAAAACCACAATGACCCTTAGTTCCAATGTAAGTCTTTGATTCTGACGATCGGCCACTATTTCCACAAACTGCTCGACATTTTCTCCAAGATTGTTGTTTTTTTCTATTAAATTAGGTAATAGTACATCACTTGTATTCGGAAAAAAAGTGAGTTTTGGTAACCTGCAATCTGGACAGTAAAGTGACTTCCAGATTAAAAAAGAAATAATCATGGAAAAGACATTCAAAAGATCAACTAGTAAGTAGGTAAGCATTTTTTTCAACTTAATTTCTGTACATGAGCGTATATTTGTTGAAAATAGACGTAAAAGTTCTTATCAGAGTCATTTGCTACTTTCTATCAAAACATTTAATCTATAAAATTGAAACGCAGATATTCTTTTATACGGAAATTCTTTCATGTCATTCTGTTGCTGTCTATTTGTTTGTCACGCACGTACTATTAAAAAAATCTGATATAAACATTATTAAGTAACTGATTAGGCCTTGAATAATTGTAATGTAATCTTTTCCATCTTTCTTATCTAATTGTCTTTATAATACTTACTCTTGAATCACCTTGTCAACAATTTTCTACTAGGTTGCATTTCCACCTCACACATTTCAGATAATCCAGGCCCTTCTCACAAACTTCTCCAGCATTGGCCCCAGCATGACCTTAGGACTCTCCGCTGTGGCCATACCAACGCTAAACACTACTCTAAGTCAAAACCAAGTGACATGGCTTGGTAAGTAGAAAGAAAACAAGAGCAAACACTTCGGTGCTACCACAGGGTAGTATTCCAGGGCCCCTGTACCTCACAGCCAATAAACTATTAACACATCCTCAGCTAGCATGGCGTCTTTGGCCGCACCAATCGTCTGCTTCCTCTCTGGACCTATAGCGGACAAATTCGGAAGAAAAATCTCCATTTTCTGCATCAACGTAACCTGCTTCATCGGTTGGTTAGCCATATACAGCGCCTACGCAGCTGGAAGTAGCCAGTACTTGCTTCTCCTGCTCGGTAGGTTCCTCATGGGTCTCTCCATAGGTTTTTTCCCTATTTTTTTCCCACGAAAATACGAGGAACAGCTTCCGGGTTGCTTATGGGTTGTGGGTTCATCTTTAACTTTCTGGCTGTTAAGATTTACCCCAGTATGGTTGATAGTATGCGCAGTACGGGTGTGTTCTTTTTCTACGGTTGCATCGCCTTGATCGGTACCGTCTTTTTGATTTGTTTACTGTCCGAGACCAAAGGGAAGACCCAGGAAGAGATCTTGGAATACTTTGTTGATAAAAAGAAGGAAACTGACGTGGAAGAACGGGAAACATGTTTAAAAGAAAATGTTACAATATATTAGATGAAAGATACATTACGATATATTAGAAAAGCAGCATTTTTCACTTGGTAATCCAGACAATTACCATTTTCCCGTATAATTTTGCCAAACAGCACCGATTTTCATAAAAATTTTTATTTAAGTTCTTCTTACCCTTTACTTCAAAGTTCATCTTGTACCGGGGCTGTTTTACCCTGGCGGTGGATGCCATCCCTTCTCTGGGGTGAAAAATGGATATATTGACTAATTCTAAGCAACTTTTGTTCTATAAAGTTTTTTTTTAAGTTCGATACTTTTCGACTTATTCGCGAGTGAAAGTGTAAAGTTTGTAACCAAAAAAAAAACCACTTTTTTAGACGGTTTTTCGCGAATAACTCAAAAAGTAAGTATTTTATCAAAAAAAATCATTCGTATAAAAATGTAGCTTATAAAAAAACAAAAAGAATGGTGTGTTTATGGTGCCTGTAGACCCAATATAAGCGGAGTAATAGCTTGTTGAAGGTTGGTTCTTATTCGTCAAACGCCAAAATTGAAAGATTGAACATGAAATAACCAAAAACCAATGCATTTTTCAGGGAATACTCATAGAACCTTTTTCAAAGTGCGTGAAAAAACCTTTATTTTTATTATTTATAAAAGTACCTACCATCAAACCTAAGCGAGTTATGACGAAAATAAAGTTGGTCCGTATTTATTTCGGCAATAAAAAACCTGAAAATCACCCCCTAATTACCACCCCAATTGAAAATAATCGTTACCACTTTACAGTTTACTTTATTTATATACTTGTAATATGCTCTAGAAGTTTGACCGGTTTAAAGTGCTTAGTTTTGAAAAAGGTTGAGCTTGAAGTGAAAAGAGAATTTTTGTATTTTTGGAAAAAATTGTCTTTTCTTCAAAATAACTCAGAAACTATTAATGGTAAGTACGCAAAATTTTGTAGAGTACAAAATTGTAGGTTTTGCTCGTTTGAAAATTTTGTTTTTTTCTGTAGGATAAAAATTAAGTAAGATATAGCCATTTAAAGTTTGCATATGTTCGTAAATAGCAACTTGTTCTAGCCCTTTCAGCTCAAACGCTTACAAAAATAAGGGCTTAAAGAAAATTTAACTTATTTGGTCTTATAGCCCTTGAAATAACCTATAAAATGTTTTTTTGAAGGGCTTGAAAGCATAAAAACTAAGCGAGTTATGGGTAAAAAACCAATAACATATTTTTGCAAATATCAGAACACGTATATTGAAGCACTGCTGAATACACATTATGGCTATATTTTAGGCACAAACGTATTTACATAAAAAAATTAAATTCTTATTTTCCCTATTTTTGATTACAAATTTTAATCAGTAACGCATTCGTATTGTTTTTTTTAAGGTTTGATAAAATAAATACATTACATTTTAAATAAAAAAAGATTGTATTATATTTTGAACTAAAAAATTTTTTTTAACTATAATTGTTCGATATTTTTTTGCAAGGGGTGGTTTCTATAAGGGTTGAAACTTATAAATAAATAATTAAAAATTAAAACAGTAAAGAAATCTTAATTTAGTGGTACTATATGATTAAATTAATCGAATTTGCTGAATAATGTTTTTCAACATTATTTTTTAATGATTAATGTCATAGGGGTTGGTTTTCAGGTATTGACAATTTTCAATTCATCATAATTACACATGATTTCAACCTATTACACGCTCGAATCTACAATTCTACAATTATTTTCGAATAGGGGTAGTTTTCACCTTTAAAAAATAAAAAGCAACCCCCGGCACATGGTCAACTTTGAAATAGAGGGTAAGTAGAATCTAAATCCAAATTTTGGAGCAAATCGGTATTGTTTGGGAAAAGTAACGCCGTATATTACCTTGTACAAATGTTGAAACGAGTTATAACAGACTAAATATATAAGAAATAGAATGCAAAGGAATCTTTATTGACTATATTGTTTTTTATTCGTTGAAAAAAAGTAAAACTATTAGTCGTCCTCCACTTGTTGATTGAAAACTCACATTTTAAACATCTCTAGTTGTATTGAATTCATTTAACATTGAATGGGTGTCATTATTTCCTCAAATTCTTAAAATACAACACTATACAGAGTTGCAAGTTTTACTGGAACAAATTCTGTAACTTAATAAATAAAAGCTTGTAGCAAAATTCTTGAAACACGTCAATTTTTATTTTCAATGGGGCATATTACAAAGAGGTTTGTTCATTTTTTTAATTATGTGGAGTGTCCAACAACCCCCCAACTTTTTTTAAATGGAAGAGGTAGGTTGATTAATTTTTTATTTTAAAACTTTTTCAATTGCATATGGAAATGTTTACTGAAACTACTGTACGAGTATACATTTTTTCCTGCTTGATAAGCCACAATAACAATTCCATAACTTATCACCTGCTCGATAGCGCTGTGGCCAATTTGAACTGAATGTAATTGATTTGTTAGTACTTGTAGTCCAGTTGGTAGCTGTTTCGGGATGGATGTATTATACAGTAACTCTAATTTTTGTTGGAAACAGTTCTAAATATTATGTAAAATGATAATTGCGATATGCGCCCGCTGAAAAAGTTGTGCATAATTGTTAACGCAAAATGTAAAAAAAAATTAAAAAGGCGCACCTTTCTCCCTTCTTTCATGTATAACTCGGAGAATACTGACATTAGAGATAATAGTCAAAGGAAAAAAAGTTTCGTTTTGAGATTCTCTTCAAAATAAAAGTGGTTTCAAATTTGTATGTGCATTATTGTGCTGCAATACAGTGTAGACCGAAAAAAAATTCGTGAAAAAAGATGTTTTTTTCATGAATTTATTTCGGACCTTGATTTTAGAACAGCCATATAAAAAGTATGGTTCTGAATACTTCATGATATAGTAGTATTGCAGAAATTATTTCATCGTAGTCGGACCGGTAGATTTCGTACAATTCAATTGTTAATTATAAGAAAATACAGAATTATACTTATTTTTCAAATCTCTCTCACGGTGAAGCCAATGATTATTTTGAGCTCCCAATTTTTATACGTAATATCCTTTGGAGTCTCAACTATCAATCCCCAAGTAAAAATTTTCAATTTTATCCATTTTAGCGACAATTAGAATCTTTTCAAAATTTCTTCGAAAAAATACTTATAAACATTTAGAGCTGGAGCTACCGTGTTTATATATTCTTCAAATGTAATTATAGGATCAAATGGAGGAAGGATTGACGATCAAAATCCACTTTTGATTTAGTGGATATGATGAATCGTCATCGAGATATGTAAGCTCAAAGTTGAAGTGAGTTTACGGCAAAACAATGTCCTGTACAATGACAATCAAAAGTGATTTTGATTGTTTGACTCAAAGACTTTATAATTATGAAAATTTGCGAGGAGTGGGGGGACTATGTGAGCGGAGCTACACCCTATTAGGGTTGTCCACTATAAAAGCAAATCATATACAAATTGTTGTCGAGTTAAAGATTTTATATCAAAGAACCTGCCTGTATAGTCAAATTTTAAATATATGACAAATTAACGTTAGAAATCATTTATTAATTTTTGCGTTACTTAAAAACTAATCTGACGTCATAAGGGGCAATTGAACAAGAAGCTAGTAGCGATCCTATTGCATAATTTTGAAGAAGAAGAAAATATGTCAAAATTGTCCATCAAACCCTGCTGCCCTGTTTCCTGTTTTTTAAACAAAAGTGTCACTAGTGACAGCAGTCTATCAATTAAGGGTATTTGTGATTGTTATTATTAATTTCCTGATTGTAATGGATTCAACAAAATTTAAGTGGTTTTGTTCCACATTCCACATAGCCAATTGCATTATCTCCATAAGACTCCCGAACTGCACTATAAATTTCCATAAATAAATAGGTATTTTATGTAAATAAACACAATAAAATCATTCGTTAAATATGTTGATCCTTACCTGACTGCTTTTATACCTCTGATTTCGCCAANAGTTGGTAGCTGTTTCGGGATGGATGTATTATACAGTAACTCTAATTTTTGTTGGAAACAGTTCTAAATATTATGTAAAATGATAATTGCGATATGCGCCCGCTGAAAAAGTTGTGCATAATTGTTAACGCAAGAAAATGTAAAAAAAAATTAAAAAGGCGCACTTTTCTCCCTTCTTTCATGTATAACTCGGAGAATATTGACGTTAGAGAAAATAGTCACAGGTAAAAAAGTTTCGTTTTGAGATTCTCTTCAGTGGTCCGAAATTTTTATGTGCATTATTGTTGCTGCAATACAGTATAGACCGAAAAATTCGTGAACAAATATGTTTTTTTCATTAATTTATTTCGGACCTTGACTTTAGAGCAGCCATATAAAAAGTATGGTTCTGAGTACTTCATGATATGGTATTACTGCAGAAATTTTTTTCATCGAAGTCGGACCGGTAGATTTCGTACAATTCAATTGTTAATTATAAGAAAATACAGAATTATACTTGTTTTTCAATTCTCTCTCACGGTAAAGCCAATGATTATTTTGAGCTCCCAATTTTTATACGTAATATCCTTTGGAGTCTCAACTATCAATCCCCAAGTAAAAATTTTTAATTTTATCCATTTTAGCAACAATTAGAATTTTCTCAAAATTTCTTCGAAAAAATACTTTTAAACATTTAGAGCTAGAGCTACCTTGTTTGTATATTCTTCAAATGCAAATATAGGATCAAATGGAGGAAGGATTGACGATCAAAATCCACTTTTGATTTTGTGGATATGATGAATCGTCATCGAGATATGTAAGCTCAAAGTTGAAGTGAGTTTACGGCAAAACAACGTCCTGTACAATAACAATCAAAAGTGATTTTGATTGTTTGACTCAAAGACTTTATAACTATGAAAATTTGCGAGGAGTGGGGGGACTATGTGAGCGGAGCTACACAATTCACTCACGCAATTACAATCAATTTTTTGTCAGCTTCTACAACAGATAACGAATTTAATAACATATTATTTTGCTGTAAAACGACCTTGACAGTAGTTTGTGTTTGTTATTTCTTGAGATTTCAATTGCTGCAGGAGCATATTCGTGATATAAAAGTAAATATGACTTTATAATGCAAGAAAATGCTATTATATTTTTCTACTTTCCTTAAGTAGTAAATTTCCTATTATTTTAACAAGTCTATTTCCATTTTTACGAAATATTAATAAAAGTTTTCGTACCTGGATTTTCTATACATTACGTTATATATCTACTTTATCATTCTTTATTTTGCATATAAATTTAAATTGAAAGATTTTTTTGAATGGACATTGTAAAATTCGAATAGATGTTGCTTTCCTCTACCGATTAACAAAAAATCATCTATTTCTCTGTTGTAGAAGCTGAGAAAAAGTCTGGGTTGGAATTATTGGTGATCGCTCGCATAGTAGGTAAGTGAAAATGTAACCGGACTGACTATGCTTCAACATGAATTGGTTCTGCTTTAGCGGTTCTATACCCCCATAATTTGGATCCCGATTTATTTAACCAACGGATATGGTCTCAACAAGACGGGGCACCACCACATTTTGTTCAAAATGTACGGACCTGTCTCAACGAAGTGTTTGATATAAAAATTTACTATTAATACTACTACTAATTAAAATTAATTCTGTACACTTTACACAATCTACAGGGTCTTGAAACATAATATTCTGTTGTTGTACTAGCTCATCTTTAACATCTAAAAACTGTAATTATTATTTAACTATTTAAAGCATATACATGAAATTTTTATCATTTTGTTCTGTTTGATTTATTTATTTAGATTAAGGCTTATTGTATAATGCCAGAGGTCATCAGCAATTACAAATAATTACTTCTTGGAGGCACCGACCTAACTAAATCAACCACTAGAAAAAAAATTTAAAGTCTCAAACACGTTTGAATATATGGGGATAAAAAGTTTAAGAGAATTAAGTATTCAAACCATTTTGTGATGTACAACACTTCCTGAGATAATCTCCTACTGAATTACACACCTTAAGAATTGGCGGAGTTATCAATGGATGTGAGCGAACGTCGACTCTCCTGTTAATTAGCCAGGGCAACTTTACAAGGTACTGCCACTAACAAAACTACATCTTGGACATTTGTTCCACCAAATAAACCTTTTATATTCAATACCAAATAGACATAAATTGTTGCAAGCTCAGGTCGAGATTTAACAGTAAACTTGGTGAAAGGAACACTTAACCTACTTTTTAAGATTTAAAATTATCAATGTATCTTAATGCACCCACTTACCTAAAAGAGTCTCACTTTCGTATGCTAACTACTTTTTATCTATTAAAATTACCAAATCGTTAATCAATCTCCATTATCTTCGACGTGGTAAACAATCTTATCTTTTCCTCAAGTGTAATAGGTGGCCATGCAAAAGCTGGCGGTTTCGCGTAATAATACTCATAATGAGCCTTAGTTTCGATATAACAAGTCCTTGATTCCGACCAGCCACTAATTTCACCAACAGTTCGATACTCGGTTCAAGAATTTGAACTGTGATATCTTTTTCACGAGCTTGTTGGGCATTTTTACGTTAAATGTGCTTAACAGTGCATTCTCAGGTTAATTTTAAGTGATTTTTTAAAAAAATGTGGTCCCGCCTGTGATAATTTATTCCGTGAGTCTCCAGTTTAAGAAAAAAATAGCCATGGAACATACATTCAAAAGGTCAACTAGTAAGCAGGTAAGAAGGGATATTTTTTTATTTGATTTGTACCGGAAATGCTTAAAATATACATGTTTATTCAAAGTGCCGCATAAATTAACGGTAATTGTTGTCGAATTGGAGAAAAGTTACCAGGGAAAGTATCCTAAATAGTTAAAAGTTAAAAATCAAAATTCCAAAAATTAAAAATATGTTTATTTAAGAGGAAACAATTTAAACTTTTTTCCGAAAACCCAAATATATTATTAACATAACCTGTAATGAAAAATAATAGATTTTTCAAATTGTATTGGAAGTTTTGAAATGTCGACTGGTGCAAAAAACCAAAAATTTGTTTATACAGGGTGTCGCGCTTAAATATGATACAAGCCTGTAGCTTGTTTGTTTTTTGACCGATTTCAACATTTTTTTTATAATGTAGGATAAAAAACTCTGTCTAACTGTAATGCTGCTGTTTTTATTAATTCAATTCATGGCTAACTAGGACGCGTTTTTTTGACGTCAAAACAGCTAATTGGTATTAGCGACGTTTTTTCCAAAAAAACAAATTACGTATTCTCATTCAGCACCCCTTAAAAAGTCTTATCACCAAGTTTCATCAAATTCGATACATCTACAGACGAGCACTAGTTGGACGTGTATTGCATTAATAAAAAACAGCAGTATCACAGTTAGATAGTTTTTTTACCCTACATTTCATAAAAAAAAATTTTAATCGGCCAAAAAAATAATGAAGATACATTTCGCGACATCGTGAAGTTGTCGCCTGAAGATGTATCGATTTTGATGAAACTTGGTGGTAAGACGTTCTAAGGGATGCTAAATGAGAATACGTAATCTGTTTTTTGGAAAAAAAATACTAGAAATGAAAATTTTTCTATGCTCATAAAAAAAACGTGGGCTTAACTTTTGGCGGCACAATATGTTAAAAAAATTCGAAAAATGTCATATTCCTATTCCTATTTAATCACGAATCTTTTCAAGAGTTGATTTTAGGCGAAAATGGAAGAGGAAAAAAATTTTTGTAATGAAATTTTACTGGTTATACAAATTAGTAATATAATGAATTAATTTCTCATTTGCTTATATTTTAAACAATAAATAATACCTATTTGAATTATACTTACAATTAGATCACAAAAGTAATGATGATTAAATTAATAAATTAATTATAAAAACATTTTATTCATACTTAATAACTTTAAAAAATTTTTATTTGATTGAATATGCACAGTTATTCTAATTGTTTATAAGTACCTACAAAAATTCGACCAATGTTTAAACAAGCGCCAGAGCTCTCCTAATTGACGGATTCGAATATTTCAAAAAGCGTTTGAAAGCTTGAGAGCCCTTCTATATATGATTAAATTTTCAAGTATCTAAGAGCCTTGGTTTTTGCGGTGCAAAATTTTGAAAATTTACAATTTTTTTTTCAAAATCTGAAAAATTATTATGCAAAATCTATCGAACCGATTTTGATGAAATTTGGTGGGATAATTCTACATAACATGAAATTTTTTTGAGCCAAGTATAAAGGTCCTATAACCAATTTAAATACCCCAAAAAAATCCCTAAAAAGTATTGTTTTTTAACCCCATTTTTGTGATTATTTCGATTTTTACCATAATAATCATGATTCATTCGATTTGTAACTAGACATGTTTTGTAAAAAATTTAATTGCAAACATTTTTTCCTCTTCCATTTTCGCCTAAAATCAACTCTTGAAAAGATACATAATTATATAGGAAGAAAAATATGACATTTTTCGAATTTGTTTAACATATTGTGCCGCCAAAAGTTAAGCCCACGTTTTTTTATGCGCATAGAAAAATTTTCATTTCTAGTGATATTTGAAAGCCAAAGTGCCAAAAATCTCCGTGGATATACGATTCACCCAAATATGGACTTTTTGAAACAGATACCGTCTGGACTATTCTTGAAGTTTTTAGATATGATATGGGTGTAGTAGTTACATCTGATCACTCGGTGTACAGAAGTTTGCCATATACCAGTTTGTCGCAATAGAAATGTAGTGTTAATATGTGGGTCATCTTCAATTGAGTTCAAAATAAGTTCTTCGTCTTGTGCCCTGATTGCAACAGCACGTTCTTAATAGTTACCGGAAAACTTGCCTGTTTCTCGAGCCCATCTTTCAGCATTGGAAAATGTTTCTTTGTGGGAGAAAATCTTCTCCCATATTCTTTAACACTTCTTCTATAGTTTCCTTCACAGAAACCTAACAGTAATAGCATGTCAACTTGTTCGCTGAATGAAAATTTCCTGGCCATTTTCAAAACAGATACTAAAATTAAGTGACTTATTTTCCCGATCGTCAAGTTTAACGTTTAAATTCATAGCCAACTTTTGAATTTTCGATGATTTTAAATAACACAGCTGCAATACATACTATTAGTCCAGTCACTGAAACATTTTGGCTACCAATTTTTTCGGATCGAATGAATTGACGTGAAATTTGAACTGTAGCTAGGGAATAGCCCAAGGAACAAAAGTTATATAGTGCCGATGTGTGTTTTTACCCTAGGGGTGGATGCCACCCCTTCTGGAGGGTGGGAATTTTTTTATTATGAAAACTAACGAAGTTACAATCAAAATAAAATGATTGTCTTGATTTTTGAAAAAAAAAAAATGGTATTAAAATTAATGACTCGAAGGAAAAAAAATTAAACCTATTCCTTCTGCAATTTACTTTATTTATGTATTGACAGTAGATTCTGGGAATTTGAACGATTTTAGAAGCTTAAATTTAAAAAAAAAATCATCTCATAAATTATATTAAAAAACATGAAAGGAACTTTATCCAACATATTTGAACATGAATTGAATCTTTAAAATACGTAAATCTGCAATTTTCGCATTTTTTTCGTACAAGGGTAGTTTTCACCCCTAAATAGAAAAAAACAGACATCTAGACAATATAACTTTTGAAGTGGAGGGTCAGATGAGCTTGTATGCAAATTTTCATGAAAATCCATGATATCCGAAAAAAATTGGGAGCTTTTACTTTATTTTCGCTTTCAGTGACTGGACTATTATATCAGTTATTCGCATTTTCGTTGAAAACGACAAAGTTTTTTGAAAACTAACAAGAGTAAAAACATATTTAGAATGAAATTCCCCGCAAAAAAAAGTAATAATTTTTTAGGTAAGTTCCGTTAAATCACCATATTTTGGAATTCCCTACATGCCCCTGCTCTGTGTCGGTTCCTATGCGAAACACCCTGTATATCACATTTATTTGTTTGTCCCAAACAAAATTATCTAAACTGAGATGTAGTTTTAAAATTGGACCCTATTTTTTGTTTATTATTTCATTATTTCCAAATATTATCAGTTATCTTTCTCGAGTCACATGTGGTGCAACGAAAAGCGAAAATAATTTCGTAACGTTTTGGTATCGTCATCAAAAACAACTGGTGCCGATTGTATAATCGCTGCTGTGTCTAAAAACCCATTGTTAAAAGTAATTACAAATAAATTATTTATAAATTAATGAATAATTGTGTGTATTTATAATAATGATTCATCTTGGATGGTGTTTAAAAAGCGGCTATTTTACGTAATTTCGTATTACAGTAGGAACATATTAAACTGTAATATATGTTCAATATTACTTTGGTGGACAATGTTGAGGTCACTGTTAGCAAATACCAACTAAATGTCAGATATCTTTTACT
The DNA here is from genome assembly GCF_000390285.2 of Anoplophora glabripennis. Lineage (NCBI taxonomy): Eukaryota > Metazoa > Arthropoda > Insecta > Coleoptera > Cerambycidae > Anoplophora > Anoplophora glabripennis. Next base: position 1,495,411 of record NW_019425991.1, on the reverse strand, counting down.
AAATAAAATTTCTTATCGGGGTCATATGTTGCTTAATACAAAGGTGCTTGTGCTATCAAATTTACATAAAAACCTAAACGAATTCTTTGATATTAGAATGCTATTCAATTATTAACGATTGACGTCTAATTTTTTATCTTTAGTTTTTAAAAGCATGTACTGATTACAAACCAGATATGATCTTAATTAAGTAGCTGATTGGGGTTTGAGTAATTATACTGTAATCGTTTTTGTCTTATCTATTTCTCCGATATCAAAAGCATTCCATTATTTTCCTTACGCCATCACGACATTTTTTCAATTGTTCCTTATCACTTACTTTATGCACTTTTCAGATAATCCTGGCATTTCTCACAAATTTCTCAAGTATTGGCCCCAGCATGACCTTGGGATTCTCCGCTGTAGCAATACCAACGTTAAAAACCACTCTAAGTCAAAACCAAGTCACATGGTTTGGTAAGTAGAAAGAAAACAAGAGCAAACACCTCGGTACTGCCACAGGGTAGTATTCCAGGGCCCCTGTACCTCACAGCCAATAAACTGTTAACATTTCCTCAGCTAGCATGGCGTCTTTGGCCGCACCAATCGGCTGCTTTCTCTCCGGACCAATAGCGGACAAATTCGGAAGAAGAATCTCCATTTTATGCATCAACGTAACTTGCTTCATCGGTTGGTTGACCATATACAGCGCCTACGCCGCCGGAAGTAATCAGTACTTGCTTCTCCTGCTCGGCAGGTTCCTCACGGGGCTCTCCATAGGTTTGTCGAGCGCCCCAGCTATCATATACATGGCCGAAGTCTCCAGTTCCAAGTACAGAGGCGTCTTTACCACCTGGGGATCGATCTTCTTTTCTTTAGGGATCCTGCTCGTGTACATGTTGGGGTACTTCTTAAAGGTAAGTTTGCTGAGGGTGCAAAGTTTGGTAAAACCTAATTGTTTTACTTTTAGGAACGTTGGGGGACTATGGCGTTGATATCTTGCTTCTTTCCTTGCATAGGGATGACCTTCGTTTTGTTTTTCATCCCCGAAACCCCGTCTTGGCTGGTGGGGAAGAACCGCCTGGAGGAGGCCAAGGAGAACATGTGTATGATATTCGGTACCAAAGAGTACCACCCCGTCGTCCAATCAGAGATAGAAGGTTTGATACAAGCGAAGGGAGTCAAAAAGGACACTACCAAGAAGTCTATACCGGAGCAGATGTTGAGGAAAGTGAAATATTTATTAAAACCGTATTCTCTGAAGCCCTTCGGCTTGGTGTTCACGTACTTCTTCTTCCAGCAGTTGTCTGGAACTTTCGTGATAATTTTCTACGCTATAGACATAGTAAGAAATGCTGGGGTGATCTTAGACCCTTACATAACTATAGTAATGGTGGCTCTGACTCGAGTGGTGACAGCCGTTCTTGTGGGATTTCTAAGCAAGAAGTTCGGTAGGAGACCTCTTTCGATAGTCTCGGGAACTGGGATGATGCTGTGCATGTTTACTCTAGCTTGTTACAACCTGCTGATAGACCAAGGGAGAATTTCGGAGTCACTTCGATCAAACTTAACGCTCCTACCTCTGCTGGCGGTGATGCTTTATTTTTTTACGAGCACCCTAGGGTTTCTACCCGTACCTTTCGCGCTGGCAGCCGAATATTTTCCCACAAAGATACGGGGAACAGCATCGGGACTGCTTACGGGTTGCGGGTACATCTTTAACTTTCTGGCTGTCAAGATTTACCCCACTATGGTTGACAGTATGCGCAGTACGGGTGTGTTCTTTTTCTACGGTTGCACATCCTTGGTTGGTACTGTTTTCTTAATATGTTTGCTGCCCGAGACCAGAGGAAAGACCCAGGAAGAGATTTTGGAGTACTTTGGGAATAAGACGAACAAAACTGACATAGAAGAACAGGAAAGAAATTTTAAGGAAAATGTTACAGTGTATTAGAGGAAAGTGTTATAATGCATTAGAAAAGGAGTATTTTTGGGTTGTGGAAATGTCGAAACGAGTGATATTAGATAAGATATCTTGAAGAGAGGATTCAATGAAACCTTTTCCGTCAGTATTGTTATCCGTGTTTGTTGTAGATTAAAGGAAACATGTACAAACTGTTAATTTATTTTCCACTTGTTCTTTTAACTTTATTTAATTCATTTGTACCAAGTACATCACCTAAGTCTATTATGTACAGTTACACAGTTAATATAAATAAAAATAAGTCCTGTAAAATCTAATCATGACTAAAACTTTGTAACCAGCGTATTCTGCGATCCAACGAAACCGTTGTTGACCAAACCGTTGGCTTTTCCCTCGCAAACGTGGGACAATATCGCGGTTTTGTCTTCCAATCTGGGCCAGGTTGGTTCCTGCTCCATATCCTTCAATATCCCCAAGAATTTCCTTTTGGATCTCTGTAAAGTCTTCAATTTCGGAGACAGGACCTTACCAAGGAGAAATTCTACCACGAAGTCTTCGGCTAGGATACAGCACAAGAAGCAAATCAAGGCTATCCATAGAATTGTGTACCGCCCATCAAAAGCGGGAGGCATCAGCAGTTCCAAGATATTTTTAACCCACTCGGCTGGATATAAAGCTATATAAACGCAAATTAAGGTCATTACGACCAGGGAGAAGGTAAAGGGGATGTTCGTGTATAACGGCTTCCTGTAGGGCTTGCCCTTGGAAAAGACTACAGCCATTGTGATGTATTGGAACATAGACACTGAGTAGACAGCGTAATTTTCATAGGACAGGAAGTTTTTGTCGTCATCTCCGTTAAACTGGAAGGGATAGAACCACGAGAAGCTCTGGATGTAATAGTACGAGAAAATCTGGAAACCCGCCGTTAGGAGCATAAAGAGAACCATGGAAGAGATGGGGATGAAACTCATGAGCGAGGTCATAGGTGGGACTTTGTCCAGAGTCTCATAGGCTTTAGTGATTCCGAAGAAACTCGCGAAGTTCAATATGAGGCAGATATCGATGAAGAGGAACTGCATAGATGTGAGATTGGCGTCGATGTTGTACAAAATCATGACAGAAGCGAATTCCGTGAGGCTGTAGCACAACATGAGCTTGAACACCCCAAATGAGGTGACCAGGGCCGCGCGGCCTTCTTTGATGACCTTGGGAAGGCAGGAAATGTTGGGTTCTTTGGAGGTGAAGGGCGAAGCCACGCTGGACTCGGCCTCTGACAAAGATATGCCTACGTGGGCTGCCCTAAGCGCCCCGCAGTCGTTGGCGCCGTCACCACACATGGCTGGAAAAGAAAAAAATGTTTTTTTTAGAAGAATCAGTCTTTGGTTCGCATAAATCTATACTGACCTACGTAATAACCCAAGTTCTTGAACTCCTCAATAAGCTGTTGCTTCTGGAGGCCAGACATCCTGGCGAAAACCACCCCTTTGGCTACCACCTTAGGTACTAACTCTGGGAAATAATCCACCAGGTTAGCCCAAGAGTTACCTGTGATGGCGAAACAGTAATGTTTGCTTTGACTCTTTTCAATATCCAAACAGTTGCCACTATAACTGATACTCTTCTCCTAAAAACCAAAGATAATGTTAACTACTTCATTTACTTTATATCACTTCTGTGCTTACAAGAGCTGCACCTTCACTAATCACTTGATACTTCAGCTTAGTTGCTTCATACTTGGTGGCTTCGTCGACAATCACCTCAACGATTGCTTGGTCAGGATCCACCATCTGACATTCTTTGGCGACGTGTACTCCAGTTTGTATGTTGTCACCTGCAACCCCCACAATTGGAAGCTACCAGACACATTTAGAAACTAACTCACCTGTAATCATGACAACCTTCAAATTGGCCTCTTTCAACGTCTTGATAACACCCGTAGTCTGCGGCTTCAGTTTGTTCTCCAATACAATCAGTCCGATGAAGTTCAAGTCACACTCTACATCTTCCCTGTGCAACTTGGCAACTTCCTCTTGGGTTAGACCACCCAGGTCTTTTTCCCCCAAAGCTATGACCCTGTATCCTTGCGTGGTGTACTCTTTGAGTCTAGTTAGGATGTCTTCGGGCACAGAGGAGTTTGAGAGTGAGGTTATCATTTCGGGGGAACCTTTGCAGTAGACGTGGTAAGTGTCTGTGTTTGAAGGTTTCGTTACCACACTCATTCTTTGTAGGTGAGAGGAGAACTGGAACTGTCTTGCTATTCCTATCTCGAATTTGTCCTGAAACAAGTGGAATTTAACACAAAGTGATAGCTTTGCAGCAGCTTTACCTCTATGGAAGATGGTTTAACTACGATGTGGTGGTGGATGTCACTGTTGCCTTTGCTTGACTCGTATATGTCTTCTAGTGACCACCCTATGCTTTCAAACATCTAAAAGTTGAAATTGCTTTATTTTTTATTTAATTTGAAGCTACAAGCACCAAACCTTAACGTCTAAGGGATCTCCACACACTTCACTATTTATGAGGTTGAGGGAATGACAGGTCGCCATCCCCCTGATGATGTGAGAGGTATTGGACAAAACCTTCGCGTCTTTAACTGCGTTCTTGATCTTATGGTCTTCTACAGGTACGACTCCCCACATATCCAATTCGTCTTCTGTGAGAGTACCAGTCTAAAATTTGCAATAAATGCGAATAATGAGTCTTGTGTGCAGTATGAACATTGTTTTACCTTGTCGAAACAGATGCAGTCCACAGAACCGGATACGTTGATCACCCTAGAGTTGATGCAGAATATTTTGTTGTTTTTCAGCCTGTTTAAGGCGTACAGTTTCCCAACCGTCATGGCGGCGGGTAGGGCGGGGGGAACTGCTATCGTTATCAAGTCTAAGGACTTGATGATTATGTCAAAGGGGTTAATGTTTCTTGTGCTCTGAAATAAAACGTATAGGAACGATCTAATGGTGCATATATACATATACCTTGGAAACGATGGTGTATATGACCCCTAACACCGCTATAAGGCCGAGGATTCCAATAAACTTGTAACTGTCGCTTTCAAACTTGAAATCGGCTGGTGGGGGGTACAGAATACTCCTGACTAGTTCGCCTTTGGCTGTTAAATAACCAGTTCTTATCACGACTGCCAATACTTTCTCGTCACCTACGAAAAACGCAGAATTAGCGAACGGCCGCCACGTCGGCCAGACCTAATACCTTTCGTTCTGGTTTGTATGATCTTCGTCCCGCAGAACAACGTGTGGCTCACGTCTTCCTTGACCTTATACTGTCTGGGGTTGTTCGGCAGGGGATTTTTGGTTATAGGTACAGACTCGCCTAGAAATAATACCAATAGGGCTCAGGTCTGGTCACCTTAAAGGCGTACAAGGTTCGTTTTACCTGTCAGCATGCTCTCGTTGACTATACAGGTGCCTGATGTCAACACTGCGTCACACTGCATCTCGCAACCATTCGATGGGATCAGTATTACGTCCCCAGGTACCAAATCTGTGGTGGGTATTTGCTCGAAGCTGTTGTTGCCCCGGGAGACAATAACTTTGTCCGCAGAGTGGACAGTGCCTTTTAAGTTCTTTTGGTTCTAAAAAAAAGTGGAAATAAATAGTATCTACAGTTTGTAATCGTCAGTTGCTGATGTGTTGGTTACGTACCTTTCTAGTTTGGATAATCGAAGTGGTGATACCCACCACCGACATTATGATAATGGCTATGGTGTAGTAAAGGTACAGCTCACACAGCCAAACTATTAAACTGAACAATTGAAACACGTAAAATGGCGTGAGGGCTTCGAGGACTAGGAGGGTTAATACTGTTTGGACTGGGACAGAAATCTCGTTGTTTCCGTAGATGATCCTCCTGGAAAAACACATGTCTGTCAAAGTAACACATTCACATAATAGTAGGTAGGTATATTGTTATATTAGGATTAAAAGTGTTATTTTTGTGACGAGCAAATTTTGTATTTGCGAGGTACGTATGCAAAATTACGAGGACCTTAAATTTATTTATATTTAAGGCGAGCGGTTCACCCCTAAAAGAAAAACATGAACCGACTAAATTTTTAAAACAAAAACCTACAGTATGAAACTTTTTTTATTTTGTAGTGTATTTTTCTGATAATTTACATATATTTTTTTATATTTTTCGGCGTGGTCAGGCAATTGTTATAAACAAAAATGTTGTAAAAAAAATTACTTCCGAATGGCTTTGAAAACAGTTTTTCATATAAAATGGACCAAAATAAACACTTTTTGTTCTTTGACAAAAATTGGAAAAATTCTTCGTTTCCGAGATATTTACAATTTAATGTGAAAAAAGTGACGAAATCGACAAACTTTCAGAATTTTTTCTCAAAAACTACTGAACAGATTTTAATTATAAAAAAGCATAATAATCGGCGGATTTTCTACTTTAAGATATATTTTTTTGGTATGGATCAATCATTCTATTGAAGGTCTAAAGCGAGTAAAAAAAGTCTTTTAAAGAAAATTATGATACTTCAAATTTAAATTTCCTTTTTACAATATCTCGGATTAGATAGTATAAAATTTACAATAAACATTATTATGATTTATTTTAATCGATATATGTTAACAGGACAAATGTTCAAAAGATCATTTTGTTTGGTTTTGTAGCCGGAGTAAGATTTTTGCAAGTAATTAGTTAAATTTAAATATTCGATTTTTAGTTTTATAAATGGCTAAAATTGACTTGAAAGTTATACCAAAACTAAACTAAATAAACTATTTAAATCGTAAAATTAACCTAATAATAATAATTGACCTAGCGGTCTCGAAAAATAAAAAAGTTGTTGGATAATTTATTGTATAGGATAATTATTTTATTTTTATTTTACAAAAATATTAAAAGTATATTAATTTCTTTCGTTATTTTCGACAAGTTCTTGAGTTGAAATAAGCGTTTCATCATCAGTTTCGGATGGAACATTCTTACATTCATCTGAGCATGCACAGACTGCACAGTATTCCCGATTCGATGACAAACAGTTAGAATTTTCTGTAGAACATTTTCCACTACATGAACAAAAATATTTTTGAAGCATATCTAACGCAGTTTCTCCTTCAAAATAATTAAAATTCAAACAATCATTTTCGATTTTCCATCCATCTAGAGTTACAATTTCACTATTTGTAGCCTTATTTGCCATTTTGACCTCAAATAATGTTGCAATAATGTTGGGTACGAAGGTGGGAACCTATCGTTTGCATCATTTTTTTAAAGCAATTGTTTGTTTTACTTTATTTATAGATTTCGAGCAATCTTTCCATTTATTTTGAGAATCATAAATTTTTGAAAAATATAACGTCAAAATTTCAAGCGCATCTTCTAAAGTTAAACATTCTAAATTAGCAAATATTTTTAATTCATCATTTGCAAGTTTATTTAGAGCCTTTAAAGCAGTCTTTTTTCCAATATATCGAACATGTCGTATCACAGCTATTGTTATATATCGATTAAAAATGTCCTAATAACATTATGTTTACTGTAAATATAATCTAGTCCAAGATACTGTAAAAAGAAAATTTGAATTTTCGCGCCACTGACGCCGCCATTTTGATGCGTATGTTTATCATGACTTTCTTTTAAATACTGTTTTTTTTTACCTTCAATAAAATAATTGACCTATACCAAAAAAATATATCTTAAAGTAGAAGATCTGCCGATTATTATGCTTTTTTTAGAATTAAACTCTGTTCAGTAGTTTTTGAGAATAAAATTCCGAAAGTTTGTCGATTTCGTCACTTTTTTCACATTAAATTGTAAATATCTCAGAAACGAAGCATTTTTAGAATTTTTGTCGAAGGACAAAAAGTGTTAATTTTGGTCCATTTTACAATAAAAAACTATTTTCAAAGCCATTCGGCGAGTATTTTTTTTACAACTTTTTTATATTTATAACACTTGACTGACCACGCCGAAAAATATTTAAAAAATATGTAAATTATCAGAAAAATACACTTTATAAATTAAAAAGTTTCATGCTGTAGGTTTTTGTTTTAAAAATTTAGTCGGTTACCTTCATTTAGAAGCATCTTTTTAGGGGTGAACCGCTCGCCTATTGCGCTTACTTGAAAACCTGCTTTGCTTGGCTCTGCCCTGAGAAGCCGTGGAGTTCTTCTCTTGTTATCCCTTTGTCGAAACCAGCCAGCTTGATGAAATTACGTTTTTCATCGTCCCAAATGTACGTCAGTTTCATGCATTTAATAGTACGAGCTTGGTAGAGCCCTACAAAAGAGAGAACATATCAAAAAGCACTTTTTCTGCTATGGTCACTTACTCTTCTTTCTTCCATCGTTGAGATTGAACTCTAACAGACAGTCACTTGTTTCGTGTCCATTGTCTTGCTTGTCACTAGATAGAGCCTCTAGTACCTCCACCTTTTTGACGAAATAGGATTTGAATTTCTTGTAAGTGTTCTGAAATGTTTTCGCATACGTTTGAAGGTTTGTGGGAAGTTTGCGGAGTTCGTACTTACTATTATCAGCACTTCTTCCGCGGTGTCCAGGTCGCATCTAGTGTGCGTTGCTTTTATCTTAAGAACGGGGTACCAGTGAAAAATTAATCTCAAAATTCCAAGAGTGAGCACGTAGAACAGGCGCGTGAAGTACAGTTTCATCTTATTGCAAAGGAACCCTTGTATTTCCTTAAAAAAAAAAATAATAATTGTTAAATCTGCCTTTTCTCTGACTTTTTTTGTATTTGGGGCATTACCATCTGATCATCTTCTCCAAAATTAATGTAGTGAACATTTCTGCTCTCCTTATTGGGTTTATATTTTTCATTATTGTTGTCTTTTGGGTTTTCTTCGCCTGAAAACAAAACGAAGATTTGAATTTTTGATGATTAAGTTGAAGATAATGAATTCGTCAAACTTTATCTATAATTCCAATCTACACTGGACTATTTTTAGCTATTTGATTACTGAAAGTAATAAAACAAAATTAAATTAAAACTGTAATAAAATCTAGAAACCTTCATTTGATTTTATATCAATTTTTTTATAACCAGGAACTGCGTAGAATAATTTTCTATTAGAAACAATTAACAACCTTCCTAACAAAACTGGAATTCGTACCAGTTAAATGTTTACGCAAAGTTGCATAAAATATTAGAATTTTTATCACCAACACACCTATTTTAAATGATTATAGCTAATACACTCTGCACAAAATTATTTATAGTACAAATTAGCAAAATAATTTCATTGGTTGTACATGGTGTCTCAAACTCGATAGTGTGGGTCTACTGTGAGGATACAAATAATTTGGATATTTCCTCATTCAAAAAAAGTTGATATGTTGCTAATTTACGGCGAGTCACAAAAAAATTCAAGAAGAGCTGTAGAGTTATATCGCCTGTAAACTAGTGATCAAGTGGTAAGAACCTAGTGGTGATTTTGTTGTGCGGGGGTGTTACTTTGGCGCTCTTTTTGCTTTAGTTTTAAGTTACAGTGGATTATTTTACGGTACAATATTGTGTTTTTTCTTAGTTGTTTAATTCTACATCGTTATAAGTAGGTACCGGTACTGCTTCTGTAGTGTGACAAAATAGGTTAGGTATTTGTCCTTTGGGGCCAATTTTGTTGTGTTTACTTGTAAAATGGTAAGTTTTTATACTTATTACATAATGCCAAAAACCTGCTGTATCCCTGGATGTAAATTCAATTATAATAGCGCTTTAAAAGCTGGGGATCTATGGTATCTACCTTTGGTTTCCCAAAAGATGTAATTTTAAAAGATAAATGGTTGAAAGCTATTCCCCGAGACAACTGGTGTCCTTCTCAATATTCTGTAGTTTGCAGCATTCACTTTTCAGAAAATGACATTATTAGGGAGGATATTTTTGATTTACCAGGCGGAACTGTTAAAAAATTCCAACAAAAACTAAACTTAAAGCTGATGCAGTTCCATCTATTTTTCCAAATTTACCCGAATATTTATCTAAAAAAGTACCTGTTCCGAGAAAAACTTCCGAGAAAAAAAATTAGACTTAAACATATATTTGGAAAGGCTTCAGGAAATAAATTTTCACTTTCTGAAATCCAAAAACATACTGAAAACTGCTGCAATGAATCTGATCTTGATTGGGACATTCCCAAAAATACCGAGAGCGACAACTTTCCACATATACTGGAAACGGAATATGTATTTAAATGAGTACCAAATAGAAGAAAAAAATTTACATATCTGGTTGTGCTTCATTCAAAATATCTAGAAAACTAAATTTTAAGGATAAAGCTGTAGTACGTTTTACGTTTTAATTAGAGTGTTACTGGTAGTGTACTTTACGACCGTTGGCACTCCAAGAATGTACTCACTTCGCAAAAAATATTTAATTTGACGGAACTAAACGCGCTATTTAACGAAAGCTAAACCGGTGTGAATTCTAGTGATTATCTAACGATTATCATGCGTTACAAGACAATTATAGCTGATGGCAGGCCGAAAATCGTGAGGATATGTAGTTGGTCAAGGCGATAATTATTATAATGTACTTCGCTTAAAATATTTTTCATATGGGATTCCCCAAAAAAATGCGAACTGAGTGAATTTCTATGAACTGACGTTTAGGTTTTATTATGGTTTGAAAGATTTGGCTGCGACTGACAATTTGATTTATATTTGTATGTAGAGGGTGTCCCAAACTTCACGCAAGAAATAATTTTGATAAAAAACAAATTTTTTTGATTTGTAAACTTTTCATTGCCTGCGGATTTGCATCAGAGAGACTACAAAAACGTTGTTGGGAAAACATGAGCATTATTATTCATATAATCACTACTTGCAAACACATATTTATGACAAACTCACGGTTTGCAAATAACATTTGTATCAGAATAGTCAGAGATTATACAGGGTGTCACCTAACGAATGTTACATACTTCAAGGATATAATCTGGTCTAGAACCTAAATGGTGTCGATTTAAGCGTTTCTTTTTTATTTCTTGTTTTCTCCTTAACACAAAACCCAGTTAACCGATTTGAGCAAAATTTGCTGTTGGTTACTTTCTCTTCATGAAGTGTGTAATGATTATGTTCCTATTTGGTTAAATCGTACAGGGCGTTCATTTTACTGCAACCCTTTGTGAATATTCTTAGCGCAATTTTAGGGGACTTTTATAAGGCTTCCCTAGATCTATCTCTACTCTAATGGTCTAATGGTCTTCGACCTAATTCAATTTTATATTTATTGTCGAATTTGATTGAACCGCCAAAACTTGGTTTTTCTAAATGGGACACCCTGTATATTTAATCAAAATCTGTTGTAGAAATTTACTCCATATCTTTCAATATTACACCTCCTTATACATATCTTTTAATTTTTCTGTTTTTGACGGTTTTTATGATAAATAAAATGATCCAATTTCTTTGCGAGGATGGTTATGAAATTGCTAGCAAAAAGATCAAATTAACCAGCCATAAGTCATAATTTGCTGTTAATCTGACAGTGGTACCTACTAACAATTAGTTAAACACTGATTTGCAAATAATGGAAAACGATACTTATTCAAATGCTGGTATTATAAGTGAAAACAGCAATGATGTTGTAAAAAAAATGAAATATAATAAACACGTTTTATAAACATAAGTAAATAATTATTTATATCTATATTTTTTTCTGTATTATATGTATACAATAGATAAATTACGTATTAAATAAAAATTTCATGATTTTGTTTAAACATTATTACCACGTAATTATTAAAATTAATACCTATTAACAGTGGATTATGTGCCTATATCCTACCATCGATATTATTATTTACATGAATATACAGTAAACAATGAAATGTGAGAAATTTTAAGTAGTCGTAATATACCGAAAAGGGCTTTATAATATTTTAATGAAATCTTGATAATTGAATTGCTATATCGATTTAAAAAAAATCATCAAAATCGGAGCCATAGAAGAGTCGAGATATTGAACGCCGAAGCGCGCGCGCTCTTTTTGAACTCGGATTTTCATAAAAAAGCACACGTGCGATCAGATTTATAAAAACACATACGGAAAGTTCTTGAAAAAACCTGCCAAATTCAATTTTTGTTACATTATGCATAGTTTTGCAGCAAGCGCTTGTTGACTTTGATACTCGATATGACCGATTTGAACGTTCTTTTTTTCAAGTTAAGCGTCTTTCCGATAACTATTTTTTGGTATTTTGGTATATATCCCAACTCGCAAAACAGCTTCACGAAAGTATTTGTTTATAAAGTTAAAATTTTTCGAATTTTTAAATTCGCTCAAAAAATTATTAAAAAAAAGAAAATTAATATTATAAGGATTCTGTATCAAGGGTCCAAGTATGTGTAAAAAAATCAGTGTCAATTAAAATGCCTAACTTTAACCCCATCTCTGACGCAAAGAAATAACGACATTTCGCGCTGCAATTTAGTAACAAATTGTCTCATACCAAAACTGTCAGACCGATTTGGATCGGGGTTTGGGATATGGTTTTGTAATCCTTTAAAGCACTTACATCTACATTTATAGTAGAACTGGACAATTTCTTGCCAGTCAGTTGAACGCTTTAAAATTACCTCGATTTTCATCACTTTCTTACGCTCTTGTAGCAAATTTTATAACAAATAATTTAATCAGTAATAGTTTTTTCTGTAAACTGCATATTAAAAAAGTTATATTCGAAAATGTCAGAAAAAACACGTAATTTTTGAGTATTTCTGCAGATTTTATTTTTTTCTGCAAATAGCAGAACTGTCTTTCTTGACGACCAAAAAATTTTCAAGTATCTAGATTCTTTATTTGAGGCTGTGCAACATTTTGAAAATTCGAAAATTTTTTTTTAAAAAAATTATTTTGCGAAAACGATCTAACCGATTTTAATGAAATTTGGTGTGTGTTTTATTATACCTACTCTAAAGTTTATTTACCAAAATTAGAATGCCCTCGGAGTAACTAAAATATTTTAAAAAAATATCCAAAAAACCTGATTATTTTGCCTTTTTTTCATCAATTATTGCTATTTTGCAATATCGGTAATAAATTTAAACATTTTTAACTTGTATTGTGGAAAATTCAATTCTAAAACTTTTTTCCTCTTCAATATTCTTCCAAAATGCATAGGTTCCAAGATATAAGTAAAAAACTCATATAAAATAGGTATTTTTTTAAACATTTTTGCAATTTTGAAAATATTCCGGACCTCGCCCAGATCTAGGAATCTACGCTTTTATTATGAGTTGTAATGAAGGTATTTCAGCAAAAATTAGTTTGCCCCTCATACATCCAAGAAGTGGGGTATTTCGACAGATTCGCCCTGGTATATGTATATGGATACGTAGTAGTAATAAACATTTTCTGTAATATTTTCATAAACGAGCATAACTTTTGAAAGGTATACATTTTTTGTGTAGAATAAAATTCTCTACCTATTTCTAATAGTTGCGTGTAAAAATTTAAACTGACAAAAAAGGTGTAGAAGAATATACACAAAGATTGTAGTAAAATGAACACCAATGATTTAACCAAATAGGAACAGAATCACCGCATACTTCATGAAGAGAAACTAATCAACAGAAAATTTTGCTCAAATCAGTTGACTGGTTCTGAGTTAAGGACAAAAAAGAAATAAAAAAATAAACTTTAACACCTTGTAACTTTTTTGCGACATTTTTCATTTACGCAAGTTTGNAAAAAAAAGGCGTTTTTTGAAAATTTTATATCTTTTGAACAAGTAATCAAAAAATTCTCACAATTTGCCAGAAAGGATTTTTTGCGGGGTACTAAAAAATATCAAAAAATTAAGGAAATCGAAAATTAAAATTTTTCGAACCATCCGATTTGGCGTGGAATGCCCCATATGGATACGTAGTAGTAATAAACATTTTCTGTAATATTTTCATAAACGGGCATAACTTTTGAAAGGTATACATTTTTTGTGTAGAATAAAATTCTCTACCTATTTCTAATACTTGCGTGTAAAAATTTAAACTGACAAAAAGGGTGTAGAAGAATATACACAAAGATTGTAGTAAAATGAACACCAATGATTTAACCAAATAGGAACAGAATCACCGCATACTTCATGAAGAGAAACTAAACAACAGAAAATTTTGCTCAAATCAGTTGACTGGTTCTGAGTTAAGGACAAAAAAGAAATAAAAAAATAAACTTTAACACCCTGCAACTTTTTTACGACATTTTTCATTTACGCAAGTTTGGTTAAATCGACACCATTTCGGTTCTAGATTATACCCTTGAAGTATGCAACATTTGTATTTACATGTTGACATTGGCAGTAAATATTGAAAATGCAACCTTTGTTGTAAATTATATTATTACATGCAAGATATTTAACGAGCGATTCTATCTAGGTGTTCTATATATAGCTTGTCATTGAAGGTATCTGATGGTTTGTTTTAAACACGAATATGTATTATCGTTTGTTTTGCTTATTTTGCTGGGACGATATCACATTTGACATTCGTGAAAGACAAACGAAGACGATTATTGATAATCACAAAATCAGATAAGGCAAAATTTAATTTGTAATCCAATAAAATAAAGATTTTATAGATTTCCTATAAATGTCGCGAGCATTTTTCTGACCAAACCGCTTTTCGCCGAAAAATTAAAGACAATAAAACAATAAACTAATAAACAAGAAATCGTAAAATTGTAAATAATGTTTGGGCAGAGATTAAAGAAATGTTAATAAATATCTCCATTATTGTGCTATAAAAGCATATTTTATGATTTGATAAGTAGCATACACTTTAATCTAGTTGGCATTTGTCGACAATTATCCTAAAATTAAACCGAAACGTGTGTTGTTTTGCAGACTGACTTTTCCCCTAGTCGTTGTGGTTACCCAGGTCTCCCGCTTTCGTAGGGGATTTTCGTGGTCCCCCATTCGCGAAACTAGGTAACTGGAATTTGCCTTAATATGAAACAATAATAATAATTGCAGCTCATATAATAGTGTCAATTCGTTGAATGTACACTCTTAACCACAGTCGGCTGTGCCGAATAACGAACTTTTTATGATTTAAATATCTGAATTAATAGCATAATTAAATTCGTGGTAAAAGCCGAGAGATAGTTTCTATTAAACGAGGACAGCGTTGTGTAATGCTGGGTTAGACAAACAAACTTCTTAAGATTGACCAGGTTCTAGATTCGTTCCGCGGATATTTCGCATCTTCGGAATATTTCAAGCGCTGGCGCACTGTAGGAAAAACTACAAATCATGTTAAGTCATATCCCACTAAACAAGAAACAAGTAAGGTCTTTGCAAGAATATTTCATATCACTGCTTTAATTAGAAAGTTTATTGGAGAAGAAACCACAGAAAGAGTCAGGAATATTATATCGCGTTTCCCAAATTTAACGCGAAATTTGAATTTGGCGCCATTTGTGCGGTAAAGTGTTGCCAACGAAAATAAAAAGACAGAGTGAGTTACCTAAATTTCCTACAAGAAGAACTTCCTCTGCTTCTGGAGAATGTGCCCTTCCAGCTAAGGAGAAACCTGTGGTTTCAGCACGACGGGGCTCCACCCCACAAGGATTGTGCAGCAATATTTAGATAACACTTTCCCAGAAAAATGGATTGGGCCTAATGGACCTATACAGTGTCCCGGAAAGTCATCAGATCTAACACCCCTCCATTTTTTTACGGGAGATTTTAAAAAAGAAGGTTTACAAAACACCTTCTCCAGATATTAATCATTTGAAAGAAAAAATCACAAACGCTTGTAATGAGTTAAGCGGCGAAATGTTAATAAACGCAGCTCACAAAGAAGTCAGGCGAAGATTAGATATGTGTCTTGAAATGAGAGGAGTTCATATTGACAATAGATTTTAATAGGTATGTATGTAGTACGCAAGCGTTTGCCTCATATTTTTTAAGTTTAGTTATCGTTGTCATCACCTTTTGGTTTAATTGTATTAAAGAATTATCAAGTTTAATCCTTTTATTTATTCTTAATGACATTTATGCACTTTAAACAACGAAATCCAATTATTTTCCAACGACTAATTGCCGCTCCAAATACTTCCCCTGGCAAATGCTCGTCTTCACTTTCCGAGCTCATTTTGAATTAAACACTCTTATAATATGAATTACAATATATAATTCTAACACTACTTTTTCAAACAACTAATTTTTATTGTTTATTTGATTGCAAAAGTACCATTTCGCATTCTCGATACAAAAATAGCTATTTAGAGATGGAGAGATATGGTTTAAAAATAAAAATGAAGAAATCCAAAAAATTGAAAGTTTTCGTCATACTGGAATTAACAAGTTCTGTTTTTATGAAACAGTTAAATAAAAGGAAGACACTAGACTATCTGCTGATAGCATTGTTGTGCATCATTTACATACTTCATATAAAGAAATACTGGATTGGTTGGTAGAACCAAAAAGGTAGAGTTTAACTAACTTTAAAATATTTATATTTGCTTGGTTAATGTTTTTATAATTATGGTTCTATTATACATCATTTTAGAAATATTATAATGGCATAGACTGAATGTTATAAAGCTCAACAAAGGAAAGGTAACACTGAAGTTACATTTGCTAAGTTTTGTGACAGCAGTCTTTAGTCCGGTCAAAATAGGCATTTCAAATAACGAAAATTCCGACAGAGCTAAATTTTGGTGGAGGCCTTGGGTACACCATTAGAAATAAAGTGTCAAAAGTCCCCATCGATTCCATGTGTGCTAAAAACGTTATTCGGGGTCAAAGGCCAACATTTGAGGTTTTTTGGATTTTTTTCGAAAAGGTAAGTTTTATCAAAAAAGTAGTCCTGACTAAGATCTTAAAAGGACGACAATGTAAAAAGTGTCAAATTAGCCATAAAAAAATGAAACATTTCTACAGTGACTGTACCGCAGCCTACCCAAAAGGGGGCAGACGTCCTTGGACTTCACAAGTCGGAAAACGGTGCGAATCCCAGTTGATTACCATGTAAAATGCCTCTTCCTGGTTCCAATTTGCGATATTAGCATCGCCTCTACAGGGCGTTCTAAATTTGCGCCCACGAGTTCTCACAATTTTATTCGCGCTCTCCAAACAGAGATCAAAGCAACCGCGATGTTAGAAACTGACGTTCTTTTGTTGTTTTTAAGTCGATCCTACGACTACTCGATTGTCAAATCGTAAGACGTCTTTGAGATAAATAACTCAAAATACTGTTCGTTGTGCAAAGAAATCTGTTTCGTCGGACTGGCTGTGTTTATTGACCAAAAGATGATATTCAGTGCCTTTAATTTTTGTTTTCGTTAAAAAAAGTTGTTCATTTTGAAATGTTTTGGACTCCATGTATTTGATTACATGATTACTGCCCGTGGCTTCCCAAGATAAGCAAAACTTGTTTTCAAAAATAACTCTTTCTCGAAAACTCAACAAAAAAAGTTTGCAAGGGTGCGGTACTGCATCCTGGGCCACACTGTATATATTTTCATGTACGGTCTGATGTTTTGTTAATTAATATAATTTCTACAGCTTACGTTTATTAAATACACGATAATATTTATATTGACACGCAAAGTAGCTATACCTTGGATCGTAAAAGTTCAACTTATCCTAATTTTCCATATTTTTCTCCTGGTCAGTCCTATTAAGTGTATCTCTATTCTTTAAATTTTCCAAAAATCAGTCACGCGAAAAACGCTTTGTCCACCGAGATTGAGTCATTGTCTAGAAAGGGCGCGGTTCGAGCGGTATTTCCTGGTTTATAAATCAACAAATATCACATTCTATCAAGCGTGACAGTAATTGTAGTTTTCTAGACCCAACCAGTTATTTTTCGCAAATTAAACGGACGATAAAAAATACACAGCGCGGTTTGTTTACTGCGAATACACCTTCGTTAGAGTGAATACCACAAAAACAAACACAGAACTTTCTTTTAACAAATTCAACACAGACAGCAAATAACTAGTTTTATTTTTGCAACAATTTACACGTAAAATTTACACTGGCTTATACGGATTGAGATAAAACGATGTGTACTGGATTTTATGTACATAAATACTAGTTTACTGCAAAAGAATGATTTATTTTTATAATTTTTAAAATAAATAATGTTTTAGGAAGATCAACTCAAATTAAGCAACTACTTTAGTAAAATGTATGCGGCTTATTTAAATATGCCCACCAAGCAATTTTGTTTTCGAGATTTTCACAATAGCATCCTTCAGTGAACCACCCTGTATATTAGGGGATGTACAGGCTTTTAATGTCTGCTGTGGCCATATAAATGTCCTGATTTAACACCCTTAAACTTTACGCCAGAAGCAAATATTATTTTACTGTTTTAATTTTTTAAAAATTGAGTTTGCTTTTTCAAAAATTTTTTATTTCGTTTCAATTTAACTACAAAAAAATTTCAAGGGGAGCTTTTTTTTAAGGGTAGGACCCAGAATCATTTGGCAACTATTGGTTTTCAATTGCCACGAATGCCTCGTCTTGTTATAGCTTTTGTATCGGTATATTTTTTAGAAAAACACGTTAAAGGCTATTTTGTTAAAAAAATAACATAATAGGATTATTCTAGGTCTTCCAAAATAGTTGTGCACCAAATTTAGAGAAAAACTATCTGCTGTTATTTATTTTTGAGCCGATAACATAAAAAAAGGATTTAATTCGATGGCTGAAAGGATTATTATACAGGGTGATTTACAAATGGTGATCGAAAATGAAACGTCGTATTCATTGGTGAATTTTAAAGGGTCTTTCCTATAAAGTTTTTATCTAGGACGCTTTGTTAAAAAGATACAGGGTGTTAAACTTAAAAGAATATTTTTAATTTTTTTAAATAATTTAAAAACTAATAAGTGAAATAATTTGAAATTAGGCACATGTACATTGTCCAAAATCTGAGGGTTTTCCTAAAATTTACATGCTCCAGAGGCATATTTTTCTAAATAAAATAGTACGCTACTACTTTACGGTATCAGTCATGATATTTTCGGATTCGTCTTTCAATTTTCTACAAATTACTACTCTTATGTTTTTCGAAAAAAACCTGATTTTCGAGTAAAACTTAAAAAACTAACTGAAAATAATGACAAGCACAAATCATTCGGTTGTTTATTTGAATAAAGAAATTAATTACATTAGTCATCAGTTTAATGATTTTATTGGATTAAATGCTCAAAAATACGAAAACAAACGCGACATTTTTTTAGTAACGAAAATGCAATTTGTTCGAAAATTATTGTTTTTTGAATCTGATGAAAAGCATTATTTATTACTTCTTCTAACTGCTCAGAATGTCAATGTTGCTATCGCAGTCCACTATGTAATTTTAAAAAGCATTATATATTCGAATATCGAAGTGTGTTCTCAGTTCGTTTTTTAAGTTTTACTGGAAAATCAGGCTTTTTCGAAAAACATAAGACGGTAGTAATTTGTAGAAAATTGAAAGACGAACCCGAAAATATCTTGGTTGTTNTTTTTTAAGGGTAGGACTCAGAATCATTTGGCAACTATTGGTTTTCAATTGCCACGAATGCCTCGTCTTGTTATAGCTTTTGTATCGGTATATTTTTTAGAAAAACACGTTAAAGGCTATTTTGTTAAAAAAAATAACATAATAGGATTATTCTAGGTCTCCCAAAATAGTTGTGCTCCAAAGTTAGAGAAAAACTATCTGCTGTTATTTATTTTTGAGCCGATAACATAAAAAAAGGATTTAATTCGATGGCTGATTATACAGAGTGATTTACAAATGGTGACCGAAAATGAAACGTCGTATTCTTTGGTGAATTTTAAGGGGAGTCTTTCCTATAAAGTTTTTATATAGGACGCTTCGTTAAAAAGATACAGGGTGTTAAACTTAAAAGAATATTTTTAATTTTTTTAAATAATTTAAAAACTAATAAGTGATAATTTGAAATTAGGCACATGTACATTGTCCAAAATCTGAGGGTTTTCCTAAAATTTACATGCTCCAGTGGATTATTTTTCTAAATAAAATAGTATGCTACTGCTTTACGGTAACAACCATGATATTTTCGGATTCGTCTTTCAATTTTCTACAAATTACTACTCTTTTATGTTTTTAGAAAAAAAAAACTGATTTTCAAGTAAAACTTTAAAAACCAACTGAAAATACTTCTATTAAATGACACTAATCATTCGGTTATTTATTTGAATAAAGAAATTAATAACATTAGTCATCATTTTAATGATTTTATTGGATTAAATGCTCAAAAATACGGAAACAAACGCGACATCTTTTTAGTAACGAAAATGTAATTTGTTCGAAATGTATTGTTGTTTGAATCTGATGAAAATCATTATTTATTATTTCTTCTAACTGCTCAGAATGTCAATGTTGCTATCTCAGCCCACTATGTAATTTTAAAAAGCATTATATATTCGAATATCGAAGTGTGTTCTCAGTTCGTTTTTTAAGTTTTACTTGAAAATCAGGTTTTTTCGAAAAACATAAGAGGGTAGTAATTTGTAGAAAATTGAAAGACGAACCCGAAAATATCTTGGTTGTTACCGTGAAGCAGTGGCGTACTATTTTATTTAGAAAAATATGCCNATAAATGTTCTGATTTAACACCCTTAAACTTTACGCCAGAAGCAAATATTATTTTACTGTTTTAATTTTTTAAAAATTGAGTTTGCTTTTTCAAAAATTTTTTATTTCGTTTCAATTTAACCACAAAAAAATTTGAAGGGGAACTATTTTTTTAAGGGTAGGACTCAGAATCATTTGGCAACTATTGGTTTTCAATTGCCACGAATGCCTCGTCTTGTTATAGCTTTTGTATCGGTATATTTTTTAGAAAAACACGTTAAAGGCTATTTTGTTAAAAAAAATAACATAATAGGATTATTCTAGGTCTTCCAAAATAGTTGTGCACCAAATTTAGAGAAAAACTATCTGCTGTTATTTATTTTTGAGCCGATAACATAAAAAAAGGATTTAATTCGATGGCTGAAAGGATTATTATACAGGGTGATTTACAAATGGTGATCGAAAATGAAACGTCGTATTCATTGGTGAATTTTAAAGGGTCTTTCCTATAAAGTTTTTATCTAGGACGCTTTGTTAAAAAGATACAGGGTGTTAAACTTAAAAGAATATTTTTAATTTTTTTAAATAATTTAAAAACTAATAAGTGAAATAATTTGAAATTAGGCACATGTACATTGTCCAAAATCTGAGGGTTTTCCTAAAATTTACATGCTCCAGAGGCATATTTTTCTAAATAAAATAGTACGCTACTACTTTACGGTATCAGTCATGATATTTTCGGATTCGTCTTTCAATTTTCTACAAATTACTACTCTTATGTTTTTCGAAAAAAACCTGATTTTCGAGTAAAACTTAAAAAACTAACTGAAAATAATGACAAGCACAAATCATTCGGTTGTTTATTTGAATAAAGAAATTAATTACATTAGTCATCAGTTTAATGATTTTATTGGATTAAATGCTCAAAAATACGAAAACAAACGCGACATTTTTTTAGTAACGAAAATGCAATTTGTTCGAAAATTATTGTTTTTTGAATCTGATGAAAAGCATTATTTATTACTTCTTCTAACTGCTCAGAATGTCAATGTTGCTATCGCAGTCCACTATGTAATTTTAAAAAGCATTATATATTCGAATATCGAAGTGTGTTCTCAGTTCGTTTTTTAAGTTTTACTTGAAAATCAGGTTTTTTCGAAAAACATAAGAGGGTAGTAATTTGTAGAAAATTGAAAGACGAACCCGAAAATATCTTGGTTGTTACCGTGAAGCAGTGGCGTACTATTTTATTTAGAAAAATATGCCACCGATACCCTGCGCCACTGGAGCATGTAAATTTTAGGAAAAGCCCTCAGACCTTGGACAATGTTTACATAAGCACACATACATAATTTCAAATTATTTCACTTACTACTTTTTAAATTATTTAAAAAAATTATAAATATTTTTTGAACTTGAACACCCTGTATCTTTTTAACGAAGCGTCCTAGATAAAAACTTTATAGGAAAGACTCCTTAAAATTCACCGAAGAATACGAGGTTTCATTTTTGGTCACCATTTGTGAATCACCCTGTAGTATAAAATTGAATATTTAGGAACTACTAATCATTAATAACAGTAACAATATAAATTTACTGCAAACAAATAACTATTTTTCATTTTATTCATCAAATTTCGGAAATAACTATTTTTTAGGGGACGCGAAATAGCCCAACCGGCATTCTATTATATTCGAAGGGGACGAAAACTCAGTTACTTTGTTATATTTCGCTTTTGCTTTTGGCTTCTGTCGATTCTATACCCATTCTATCAAACTTTTAGCGAACTTTCGCAATTTCGCAACAAAACAAAAGCCATCGTCGTTCCACGAAAAGTGTTTTTTCCAAAACCGATACAAGTGGAAATCCTCAACTCACCGCAACTACTTTTAAAAAATCTCTGTTCCCAAACGGTTCGCTTTGCCGTTGGAAAACCTACCTTCGTCTTCGTATTCCTTCACCATTGGGGTAACTGGTTGCCTTCGCTTTTCCTGTTCACTTAGCTGCACCCACTCCACTTTCACCGCACATACGACTGGAGTGTGTTGCAAAAAACTTATCGCCGCCGTCGCCATCGAGTGGCATATATAGCAGAACGACCTCGGAGGAAAAGGTAGGAGGATTGTGCACCAAATTCGAGCTACGTAACCATTACGTTATTGAAGACACTGTTTACGACGGCGACGCCTTGAACTTACCGTAATCCTCGGGAAATCGTATTCGTTTCTATCGCGGGGCCTACGTTGCGTGTATACAGGGCGTTCTTGAATAACAGCGACAAGAATGAGGGTGAAGTGACTCCATGAATCACCATTTTTTTAAATTGGAAACTTAAGGGGGCAAACCACATTATGGTACAATTAAATGGGTCTTTAAATCGCAATTTTGGTCAACTTGCCTGAATTGTTTATATAAGTTAGTTTGAGGTATACAGGGTGATTCACGAATGGTGACCAAAAACGAAACCTCGTATTTTTTTGGTGAGTTTTAAGGGGAGTCTTTCATATAAAGTTTTTATCTAGGACGCTTCCTTAAAAAGATACAGGGTGTTAAACTTCAAAAAATATTTATAATTTTTTTAATTTAAAAACTAGTAAGTGAAATAATTTGAAATTAGGCACATGTATTTATGTAAAGATTGTAAAATCTGAGGGCTTTTCCTAAAATTTACATGCTCCAGTGGCGAAGGATCGGTGGCATATTTTTCTAAATAAAATAGTACGCCACTGCTTTACGGTAACAACCATGATATTTTCGGATTCGCCTTTCAATTTTCTAAAAATTACTACTCTCTTATGTTTTTCGAAAAAAGCCTGATTTTCGAGTAAAACTTAAAAAACGAACTGAGAACACACTTCGATATTCGAATATAATGTTTTTTAAAATTACATAGTGGGCTGCGATACCAACTTTGACATTCTGAGCAGTTAGAAGAAAGAATAAATAATGCTTTTTATAAGATTCATGCAACTATAAATTTCGAACAAATTACATTTTCGTTACTAAAAAGATGTCGGGCCTGTGTTCATGGAAATTGAGGTATTTTTGAGCATTTACTCAAATAAAATCATTAAAATGATGACTAATGTTATTAATTTCTTTATTCGAATAAATAACCGAATGCTTGTCATATCACTTAAGTAAAAGTGTTTTCAGTTGTTTTTTTAACTTTTACTCGAAAATCAGGCTTTTTTCGAAAAACATAAAAGTGTCGTAGTTTGTAGAAAACTGAAAGACGAATCTGAAAATATCATGGTTGTTACCTTAAAGCAGTGGTGTACTATTTTATTTAGAAAAATATGCCACCGATACCCTGTATCTCCGCCACTGAAACATGTAAATTTTAGGAAAAGCCCTCAGATTTTGGACAATGTTTAGATAAATACATGTACCCAATTTCAAATTATTTCACTTACTTAAAATTCTCTTAAAATTCACCAAAAAATATGAGGTTTCTTTTTTGGTCACCTTTTGTGAGTAACCCTGTATAATAACAATAAGTGACAGTAATTCTTTCAAGATAACTCAAAAGGGGTAAGAGCTAGAAAAAAAAGTTTCTGACTAAACTTGTAGAGAATAAAATTCTACATAAAAATGGTCCATTGACTTTTTCTTGTACTATTAAGATTAACAGAGTTAGGGCGACTAGAAATTAAGGGATGATTTCAGAAATTTAAAAATTCATAACAAGCCGAAAAATTAATTAATTTTATATTTGTTTTTTACTCTACTCTAAAATATGTAATCTTTCTTTTTAGAGAAATAGATATTTTTTTCAATTTTTAATTAAAAAAAGTTCAAAAAAATGTCACAACACGAACGTAATTTTTTTATCTTCGCCGTAAAACAAAATTTCGAAAGGAACTTTTCTATTTTAAATAATCAATCGAATGGCATAAGAAAAAATTGTTTTGGTGGTAAATCATAAAAATTAACGACTAAAAAATTGAAATTGTTATGTTTTATTAAAAATTAAAAAATATATCTATTTCTCTGAAAAGATTGTTTATATTTTGTAGAATAAATAAATTAATTAATTAATTAATTTTTCTGCTTGTGATTTTTTAAATTTCTGAAATCATCCCTTAACTTCTAGTCACCCTAGCTCTGTTAATGTTAATAGTATAAGAAAAAGTTAATAGACTATTTTTATGTAGAATCATATGCTCTACAAATTTTATAAAAAACTTTTTTTTCTAGCTCTTACCCCTTTTGAGTTATCTTGAAAAACGCCTTTATTTCATCTTTTTTCACCCCTGGCCGGGGGTTGAAAAAAAAATTACTGTCACTTATTGTTATCATATACCTCAAACTAACTTACATCAAAAATTTAGGCAAGTTGACCAAAATTACGAATAAAAGCCCATTTAATTGGACTACTAGGAGGTTGATTTTCAGGCGTTTCTCATGAATTATTTTGAGTGGGACAAATTGTTTAGAATTTGATCAAACTTTGACATTATTTTATCAATATTTTGAGTTAAATTTACAAATTTTTTCAAGCCGTTTTTGTTGATAATGCCAAAGTTATGAGCTGTTGTCCACTGAAGGTCGTCGTCTGAGTTGGTTGTTTGCGGGAAATGTGGAAGTCGCAATTTTGATGTGAAAGCAAAATGGTTGTTTTCCTGCATTATTAACATGTTTTCTAAGAATATGAACCTAATTGCGGGTAAAAAACACCCTTAAAATTATGATATCCAAATTGTTGGTTCATATTCTTTGTAATTTCATATAGAAACGCACTTCCAATTTTCATAATGATCGCTTCATAACTTTTTGAGATAGAGTTCCCGTAAATAAAAAAAATGTCGTTTCGGGAAAAACGCGTTTGAAAATTTCCGAAATCTAGAAATTTGAGAAAGTTATCAACAATGTAGAAGTGCTCTACGATCAATCGGCATTCGAGCACCGTATAGGCATCATTCTGAGCTTGTATCTGTTCTTTTCTTGCTTAATAAGTGACTAGACTAATAGGTATTTCATTTCGAAATTTTGGCAGCGTATTCTTGAATAGTTGTAACTAACAATTTATGCAATAAAAAAATAATCGTTTTTTTTTCCCGAGTTCCTCTCTCCGCTAATGACATCATCTTCGATTACGATGCAAACGAGGTTGATGCCCAACTATCACGCACTTGACCTAAGCAAAACCACTTTACTTATAGCTATGGCTCTCTTATTTTTTTTATCAAGTAGCTCGCCAAGTTAGAAAAGAACTTGTTCTGCTGCAAATATTCAATAGTGTGTAAGGGAAATTGTTTCTATAGTCCATTTGCGGTGATCCATTCTCTAAATAAGCGCAATGTTCTGGTTTTTGATGAATACTGAGTTTAATATTAAAAGAAACACACCTAATGCACCTAGTACAAGTTTTGTTATAAAGGGTATGCGATTTTCTACCAGTTCAACCTTTACTAGAGCTTTGAAGAAGCTTACCTTCGTCAAAAAATCATTGGGATTCCCCAAGGATCCTCTTTGGGGCCCATAGATCATTCGCTTTAATAAGCTGTTTACTTTATCGTAAAAAATGAAACAAACAAACATTACGAGAGCTTTACAATGTATGTGTCATTTTCTAATAAGCCGAAATGCTCATTAAAATCCGATTTTTGGGCGATTTTGATGCTATTAAACATCCATTAGCTTCAATTTACCAGCAGAGTAACGACTTCAACGACTTCAAGTTCGCTAGACTATATTGTAGCAATTGTCATTGTAATAACTTCGAAATTTAATGACTCGACACCTGTTTACATTGTAACGGAAGATAAATTATATTTTAGTGTTTAGTACTTCAGTCAAGGTAGTCAAGGCGAAAAAAATGAAGACGTCGACTATTAATAATTATTGTTATGCAATGCCATCAATCGTGAAATGACAGTGATCATTAAAAATCAATCGTTTACTAGGCAGTTGTTTGTGTATGTAGCGAATTTCTCTTTGTTCCTGTTTGATAAGAAGAGACAAGGTCACATTTCTTCCTTTTCTTCCTTTTAGGGTCAAGCTAGAGGAAAAATAATAATTGCAGTGGACAAACGTATTTACAAATGACGTAGATATTAACTTTTCCTTAGAAAAAAAAATTAACTTGTTGTAGAATGTAACTGTACAGGGTACAAACAGTTTATTTAAATTTTTTGTATCCTCACAGTAGACCCATACTATTGAGTTTGTGACACCCTGTACATCTGCAGCTGGAATAATTGCAAAAGATTTACTTACCAAATAAAACATTTTCTATAATTGTGCACGTTCTGTTTCTATTAAATAAATGTTTTAAATGTTTCCAAAAATCGCGTTTGAAAAATATTTGGACTGATCATTTTTGTTTTGTTGGTTGCCTGTTCGGTTATATCTTAATCCAATAAAAAAAAACATAAAAAATGTGTTTGTATTTTACCACCACTGTCCTGTCTTAACACACAAAAATAATAACATCAAAAATATATTTATTTTCAAACATTTGTCGGCCGACGATTCGTAGGCCCTTACCACAACCTGCATCTTTGTTCTGGGTTCATGTTAGTGCCTGCTTTGCAGCTGAAGGCTTCAGAGAACTGTTCCATATTGGACAGCACTCCGTTTACTCTCCATTTGGCTCTAGCGTGGTCATCGTCTTGCATGACCAATAGGTACTCCTTAGAAGGGTTGTTGCACCACATCTGCAAAACCAAATAGTATTTTAGCAGTATATCTAGGCACAATATCCAGAAAAACTCGTGTTTGAAGTTCGGCGCACCTCAGGGGTCTGCTCAAGGCCCCCTGCTGACCAGGATTTAAGTAATCGATCACTTACCGTACCGAATCCTATGAAGAACAGCTGATCTGCGCTGAAATTCTTGGTTCTCTGGTTTTGTCCAGTCCTTTCCAGGAATTTCTTCATAGCGTTGTACGATTCCCTCGCACCTCCGTTGTCGGCGATGTTCTCGTTTAGAGTTGTGCTCCCGTTCACCTAAAACCATTGTATATATCCCAAAATTGTTCGTCATATGTGGCTAACTCACATAATCATCAATTTCGGGTATGTAATACTGGTTGTACTGGTCTACAAAACACTGCATTCTCTGTTTGAAAGCTACGCGTGTGTCGTTGGACCACCACTGCTGCAATAGGCCATCCTGATTGTACATCTGGCCTTGGTAATCGAACCCGTGGGTGATTTCGTGGCCAATCACGCTGCCTATCCTTCCGTAATCTAAAACACTTTGGAGTCCAAGTAAAAAAAAATTGAAGAAATAGAAGAGAAAGCAATACTTTACGTACCTCAGATTAGATCCAAAAAATATAGGGTTCAGAACCGCTACAGGGAAAACTGTAAGAGAGAATTGTTAGAAGCTGAACCTTCAACAAAAATAGCATTCTGTCTTACTTATTTTGTTGTTTGGTCTATTGTAGTAAGCGTTGACTTCAAAAGGGGACTTGTCCCAGCTGAAATAGAACAAAGTAGAGCAGCAACAATTAGACATACCTAAAACCGTTTCTTACAAAGTTCTGTCCCTTTTCTCGACCTGAGAGATCTGGTACGCCTGCTTAAACGCTCTTATCCTCCTGGAGTTCCCGTAATTGTCCCACTTGCAGATCCTGACGTTCTCGTAGAACCTATCCAGCAACGTCTTGTTAGAAACAAAGTCGGGATATCCCATAATTGTCACAAGGTTATTAATTTTCTGAATGGCAACAGTTTTGGATTGCTCGTCCATCCAAGTCGTCTGATTCATGATCTCCGTGAAGGAGTTCTTTATGTCTTTGATCATTTGTATGGCCTGGAAAAGAAACGGGGTCTGGGTTAGATCCTTGGGGTGTACCTAGAGACGTCGTGGTACCTTTGCGAACTTGTTCACGTTGAAGTAACGCAGCTGGTATTCGTAAGCCACGGCGAAGCTCAAGGAGGCCGTGCCCACAGCGTCTATGACTTTCCTTGTACAGAATTTGGCCCTGGAAGACCACATATTACTCATGGGCGTTACATTAGGGATTTGTTGGACTTTTACAATTCACCTTGGTAGTACAGAGAGGTTGATCTGCCTGTAGTATTGTTCGAATGCCGCTCTGGTTTCCGCGTCGCTGTCGGGCGCCATATAGAGGAAGGTGCGCATCAACACGAAATTTTTTATTGTTTCAGGTTTGTTCATGCTAACCCAGTTCAGGACGCCGTAGAATAATCTTGAGGTGTTGGTAGAGGTAACAACTTCGGTTGTTTCGTCGATACTGGTTCCAGAATTTTTGAAAACTCGGCGTAGGTATTCGACCCAATCCATCTGAATTGTGTCACCAAACTGAGCTTTGGTCCAGGCGTTGAGTTCGGCCAAGGTTATCGACATTCCCTTGAAGTCTTCCACTGTTACGTTTTCTGGTACATACTACAGAAAAATTAAGATTAACGACGTTCCATTGACATTCTAGTCTGTTTAGAAATGAAAGAGAGTAATAAAAGCTTATTATGTATGCAAATCGTAAATAAATGTAGTACTGGTGCTTATATTCAATATTTTTATATTATGTATTTTCGGTGTACTTTTAACAAAACTTTGTGCGATCGGACTGTACTAAATTGTAGCAGGTAGCTAAAATTTAATCCCCGACAATCCGTCTTTGTCTATGCCGCTTCAATTTCTCGGTCCATTTCTCTTATAAGTAAACAATATAAAAACAGCATTTCAAAACATGAGGCTACTTTAAGCATCATAACCGGGTTAAGAGGGTTTTTAGTAATTCAAATAAAATTATTCAATATTATTATCAAAATATTTATTTAAATTTAATGAATAGACTTTTATTCCACACAAAAATATATGTATTTTGAAAATTCAAATTATGGTGAGTAAATGTAGTGTTGTATAAATGTACAATAAAGAAAATAAAAAAGTAGGTATATTAAAATTCATCCTCTGAATATTCTGATGAATTATCTTCGTCTCCTAGATTGATAACGATAGGTTCCACAGTAACGTCAATTAAATTATCGAGTTCCCACATTTTCTCCTCTTCTTTTTGTACATGATGTATACATCTTTGCCAGTTATCTGCAGTTACTCGTTCCAAGGAATTTTTTAACAAAATTTTCACGTCACTTAATTTAAACGTCGTATTATTTCGCGCTACATCTCCTTTTACCTGCGCCCAGACTAATTCGATTGGGTTAAGTTCACAGTGATAAGGTGGTAACCGTAGTACCGTTATTTGGCGATTTGTTGCCATTTCATCGATAACATATTTTTTCTGATCTTTATTAAGATTGACAAGTGTCAAAAGTTCCTTTTTCACCATATTTGTTTCAAAAGAAATGTTTTTTCCGGATAACCATTGAATTATATCGGCTTTCCTCCAAGCAGTCGTAGGCGTCCGCTCGGTCTGCCGTGAATGGTAACTGGCATTATCCATGACAATTACAGACCCCGGAGGAATAAGATCCAACATCTGTGTAAAATACTCTTCGAAAACATCTGCGTTCATGTCTTCGTGATAGTCACCTGTATTTTTAGATTCAAATAAAAGTAAACCGCCATCTACAAAACCACTGGCACTACCTATATGTGTCACTATTAATCTTCGCCCTTTACCTGAAGGTGCCTTGAACCCTGTTGAAAGTCCATCCAAAAATGCTTGTCGAAAACTTTTTACATTTTTATCTTGCCATACTTTTGTTACAGTATATCCCTCGTTGACCCAAGTTTCGTCTAGATAATAAATATTCCTCCCTTCGTCACGGAATTTTCTAATTGATCTTAAGTAGGATCTTCGCCAACAAATAATTTCATCTTTATCGATAAGAACTGACTTCCTGTTCTGCTTTTCCCAGCAAAAATTCAACTCTCGTAAGACGGCCCATAATTTGCTTCTACTGATTTTTGGCAAATCGTTGTCCTCTGAAAGTTCACTTAAAATTTTGTTTAGCGTTGGTATTTCTTTTTTAAAATAAAATGAGTGTACTTTAGTCACTAAACACAAGTCGAATTTTACTCTACTGCACTAGCACGTCTTCGTATATTCAGCTCTAAGACTGGATTGATCTGTCACAATACACTGGCTCCTGCCCTATGATGTATCCAGTAAAATATACTAATGTACACCCATTACCTGTTAGCATTAGTGTTACCCGATAATTACCTGAAACGAAATATTAGCACGCCCATGGCCGGTTCTTATCTCGGGGTTTTATTACTCTCTTTCATTTCCAAACAGACTATAGTTATAACATTGTCTTTGTGAGGAACAAACTGTAGTGGACCAAGAATAAGTCCTTGTGGAACGCATTCTGTACAGTATTTTAAGAGCTTCAAAATATTATTTTTCGAAAACTCTCATCAAATAGCATTTTCGTTAAATTTTCTGTTGACAAAGTGAGTCTTTTTTGTCACCTATCTGCAATATTTATGATTTTATTAATTAAACAATATAGCCCACTAAATGAAGTTTGTAATACATGTAAATCAAAAGGTAATTCGTGTCAGATTGAAACTTGGTTTAATCGTTAGTTTAGGCAAAAAGAAATAATATTTCCCAAAAAGTATCGGTTTAAAACAAAAAGATCATTGTTTAAACAATGATTATAATGTAAAAATTACCAAAAATTGAGTTTTTCAGCTGTATTAAGAAGCGCTCTCCAACAGGAGTTTTTTGCTTTCGTTTATACTTGTAGATTTTCGAAAATCGCTTCATTTGAAACCCGCTGAATTAAAATCCATTAATAATTTGTTTAAATAACTGCAAAAAACCAGCAAAATTTGAATTTGCTATAAATAGAAGAAAGAGCATAAATCGTCTTTAAACTGCAGTAAAAGTTGTATTTTGTTATGCTTAAGAAACCCAGAAAATTTCGTAAAAAAATATTTATCTGTTTACGAGTTTTTGCATTTGTTTATTAGAAACAGCATTTTTTCAATTGTAAAAACGCGGTTGTTAGCGTTATAATAAAGGGCCTTATGAGGGCTCATTTGTTTCGTCTTGACTTATATTTTCAAGATATGCAATTGGAAATTGTAATTTCATAGGCTAACCTCCTCAAAACGGCGTATAAACAAATAGTGTAATTTGTTTATAAGGTTTTTCGTTAATAACTTTGCGAAGAATGAATATTTTTTAAAGCCGTTTTGGTATTCGTAATCCTGGTAATTTTTTACGAATTTAAAAAAATTGTTCTTAGACCATTTTTAGCCGAGATAGCTTTTTTTTAAATTGTGTGTGAGTGCTTGTTTATTTATAAACATTAAGACTTGAATTTTCGGGAATAAATCAATCAACCCTTAAACTTCATAATAACGGTTAAAGATATCGAGAAAAATGCATGTTATAGTAACTTTTAACCCTTTAAAAAACGTCCTCGAATACATGTGGTGGGGGAAATAAGACAAACATCCCGAGCCTTCAAATCTTAACTGCCCGAAAATTTTGCGATATCTCCGGTAATTGTGGACCAATTTTAACGTTTTTTTTTAATCTGGGGTGGCGCATGAAAATAATAACAACTGCACGGTCCTTTTTGCAATAATTAATTATTAATTTGTTATAAACTGCCTATTAATTTAGTAAAAAAATATATTTTTTTTTGCATTTTTTCGAGAAATAATTATTCACAATGGTACCAATAAGCAATTTTCTTAAAAAA
>NW_019425991.1:1432653-1461974 GCF_000390285.2 Anoplophora glabripennis | reverse complement strand
TACTATGGTAAGTTTTCTCAGGAAATGCAAAGAAACGAACTAGAATCCGAAATTTTTTTTCTAATCATTATGTACAATTTTGAGCTATTTATTAAAATTTACACTTTAATTACTCGAAAAACGTAAGATTCCATGTTACATTGATAAACAAAAAAATTACAAGTCGAAATATACTATTATAATTAACAACCAAATAAGTTAATAAAGTTAATATTTAATAAGACATCTACAATATTTTGAGAAAGTTGTAGAATCTTCTTTCGTTTCTTTGCATTTCCTGAGAAAACTTACCATAGTAATGTATATTTTTTTACACCATCAGAAAGTAGAGATTTCAACGGAGAAAAAGCCCACCGACGTTTTTAAAAAAGCAGATATTTTGGAGTAAATTTTGAGGTTATGTGAAAAAAGTGTAAATACAAAAGTTGTAGATCTTTTTATTACCTACAACTTTGTCATTTAACTTTTTTCCATAAGACTTGTAGTTTTTCTGGAAATCAAGGGAAACCGTTTTTTACCCTTAAAAACTCACCCCCTACCCCTTCCCGACCTCAGATCTCCCGTAAATTATTTTCCTTTCATTTCTGTTATATTCTCTTTCTTTTCCAATGGGTTTCATCCTAATATAATTTTTTTTGGCTTCAAAAATTATCGCCCCTGGTCTATGTACTGACTATTATGATAGTCACCGCGCTTAAATCGTCTTGATTCAAACACGGTTCAAACGATCTCAAATATAAATTAAATTGTTCTATGTAACACAATTGTCTTATTTTATTACAGTTTTCGAAAAAATATTGTTTGCATCTCGAAAGCGAAATACTTTTACGTTCTCCAAAGGATATTTAACTTCTTGAACACAGAAGTACCATTTCGTGTTCAAGATATGAAAATAATTATTAAGTCGTATTTTGTTTTTTTCTACGCCTGAGATATGAAAATATGTTTAGAACCCAAAGAAATCAAATCTGTATAATCTTATCCAAATCAATATATTTATAGACATGTCCTACTCGAATTTCTGCTAATCTCTTTCTAACAACACTACTCAAGTGGAGATTTTGTAGATACCCATCTATATAAGGCGCAGATTTTACACAGAAGAACTCATTGTCAGTAAAGCTATACCCCAAGGATACGAACTGGCACCGTTAGATTCTTACGCCCACGCTTACCCCTCCTTGATAAACTCCTCTCATGAAATTCGCCATAACATTGATGTTCTCGATGACCTCTTCATCAGACAGGAAGCTTCCCAGGGCGTTTCTGACCTTGAAAGCGATCGTCCTAAGGAATATGTCGAAAGGTTTTAGTACAACCGAACGTCCTGTCGTCGTGGTGGTCTGGAACTCCAAGGAAAGGAAACCTTTCTCTAGGACTTCTTCATAGGATAGCTCGGTGTACGGCCTGAAGAGTGTAGGATTGGATACATTGTCTGAGTATATCTGAAAGAAGTAGAAGAAATTCTCGATGTGCGTTGTAATTTTCAATAAAATCTTACACGAATCATGTTCTTGGAGGCGTTTGTTAAGTCGGCAAAGGTTTCTATGGTGAATATCATGGGAACCCCATATTTCCCCACAGCTTCTCCTATTTCGTTCCAACCAAAAACAGTCGAACTCGAGTTTTCCACCAGGGGGAATCCACCTTCATCCACAACTATTGTCACCTCGGGATCTACGAGGCTGTCGACGTAGTCGACGTCTATACAAGCCTTGTACGCACCTCTAGCCTTCTTCAAGGCCACGGGATCTTCTACAGCATCGTTCGAAGATAAAATGGCTGCGAACACAGAAGAAGGAGTTAGATTTTGAAGACCGCAGTTTGCGATTGTCGTTACCAGTTGCAAGCTCGACTAGGGAATTTTCTAGGAGGCTGAATTGGTCTATCACGAGGGTGTCACTGGGTAGGGGGTGTACGGTTGGAAAGTTACCACAGACGTACTCGTAGAAATCGTCACAGGGGTCTACGCTTCTGTTCATGTACTGGAGTTCGGGTATTTCTGTAAGAGAAAAACGGTGACGAATTCTTAAATGTAAAAAATTGAGTTGGTGTAATGGTTGATGCATTGGAACGGGTTCCGTAGCGATCCCTGAGGTGCCCAATACTTATCTACACTAATGTAAAAATTAAAGTGTACAATTTTTCCGTGATTTTTAACAGACTGTATTTAGGCGAAAAATGGTCGTATCGCGAATTAAAAAAAGAGCATTTTGAAGCTCTAAGATTCCAGTTTTTAGATCTTTCGGTTGAAATGTTTTAGGAGTTACGGTTATCATGCAATTCTAAGAAATATCGAGACAAAAAAAAAATTACAAATTTTCTTTTTTTATTTTCGGAGTTCGCGGAATTGGAAATTTTTCAGCTAAGCCGTTGCATGGACTAGATAGCTTGTTTACTCAGCTTCAATTTAATTTTTTTTAAATTTCGATACGATCATTTTTCACCGAAATATCGGACTTTTAATGGAAAAGGATCCTTTTGTCTTCAATATCGATATATCGGCGACAAATGGTAGTGCAGAAAATTGAATGGCAGTTTCGAAAACTGGAATAAACCCACAACATGCTGCCGCAACTTTTCGGAAAACAATTTTTTTCATCTTTTACACGAATTTTGAAAAACAGGAAAAACATTTTTTAGAAAATTGACGACTACATTAGAAATATTCACGAAATGACTAATGTTAAGCATGACTTTTACAGTTCGATATACTCAGAAGAACCCTGTGAAGTTTCATCTCGATGTAGCGAACAGTTTCTTTGTTTCAAACAGTCAAACTTTTGAAAAAAATTAAAGGATCACGTTTTTTGAGTTTAAACATTTTATAATCATGATTAAAATGAAAAAAAAAATTTTTTTGAGGTTTTATCACATTTTTACCGAAAGTAACGTTTAAATTGATGAAAAAAAGAAAAAAAAATTGGAAAAAATTTTTGAAATTTTTCGAAGTTATTTTTGTTTTTTTTTAATAACCTTTTGAGTGTTGAATAAAACAAAATCCAATTGTTTCCAGCACGATTCGGCTTTTTCGTTCTATACTTCTGTTCATCAACTTTTAATTAAATTTATTCGGGCTAAAAAATAAAAAAAATTCCAAGTTGCAAATTTGAAATTAAAAAAAAAATGATAGATATCAATGTATTATTATGAAATCTACCTGGAAAAAATCAACGCGATTGTGGAAGATCCTCGGGATCGTCCAGACTAATAATTAGTTAATTTGTTTATAGAGTCATAACTTGTAAACTATTCAACTAACCGATTCCAGATTTCGTGTGAGCTATTAGACAGTGACAAGCAATGAGAAGATGCGGTGTCAAAACGTTCTGGTAATAATAACGCAATTTATAAATGTTTAATTCAAAAGTCATAAATAAACTTCTTCTGTTTATAACTTTTGATCTAATCAATATTATTTTACGCTCGAGGGCTAGTTTTGTAGGACTTTTGAAGACGAAAACAAAAGTACTTTACTGGTTTCTCGTGGAAATGAACGTAAAAAAGTTATAAGCGAAAAACTTGAATATACGTAAAAATTATACAATTAACCACCCTGTAAACAATCTTCCCCCCATTTTTATGACTGTGGAAACTAATATGTTATTGTACATAATATTTAGCTTGAATAGTGATAAATTCAGCTTGCCGAGACAAAAAGTCGCGAAATGGTCATTTCCTAGCTTATTTTCCTGGCCTAGTATACCAAACTGTAAAAGTCATATTTAACATTATAGTCCAGGCGCTATCTGTTTTAAAAAGGGTATACTTGGGTAAAACGCATATGATCGGAGATTTTTGCTCTCTAAATAACATCAGAAATGATAATTTTTCTATGCAAATAAAAAAAAACGTGTGCTTAATTGTTATTGCAAAAAAGTATAAAAAAATAGCAAAGAAGTTCATTTTTTCTTGCATTTCTCTTCGACAACTTAGCAACTATTCATTTTAGACAAAAATGGAAGAAGAAAAAAGGTTTTGTAATTAAATTTTGAACAAGACAGAGTTAGACGCAATTCGAAAAAATAATTATTGCTATTGCAAAAAATCGGAAAAATCATTTAAAAAATTGCAAAAAATGGTAGTTTATTTGTCAGTTTTTTTCAGACACTTGTATAATACCTAGTACCTTCATACTTTTCCCAATTAAACTTCTTAGTGTATAGAATCATCACACCAAATATGATGCAATTCGGTTCGATAGTTTTTACATAATAATTGTTTAATTTTTTTTAAATTAAAAAATTTTCAAAATCAAATTTCTATAAATCTAAAGCCTTTGAATACTTGAAAATTTCACCACAAAAAGAAGAGCTCTCAAACTTTAAAATGCTTTTTGAAAAATTCAAATCGGACTATTAGGTGAGCCGTGGTGATTGTTTAAACATTTTCGCAATTTTCATGCTTATAAAAAATTGCAATAATTTAATGTTTTTTTCAAATTTTTTTTTATTTTAAAATATGGTTTGAAAGTACTCGGAAAGACGAGTATTTAAAAAAAAACTGATGATCCGCCCATTATTTTCGGAGTTATAGCCCGTTAAAGTTAACCCTTATTTACAGCAAAACTATAAGGGTATAAGGGCTGTTTTCTGAATTAGGGTTAAGGTTTGTCTTTCCGAGTACTTTCCAGATATAAATTTTCAAAATTTGTAATCACGGGCGTCCCATTTAAAATGTCACAACAAATAAAAAAAAATTGTAACATTTTTTTTTGTCGCGCTATTAGAATTGCATGATAACCGTATAGCCCAGTCATTATAGACATGAAAGAGCCTGTTTCGGGAAAAAAATATTATTAGAAGTTTCTCTGCGGAATATTGTTCGGAAACCTGTTATAAATAAAATATAAAAAAATCAGCTCGAGGCTAGTTGGGAAACTTTGTTTTAACAGTGGTCAAAGTTATGGAAAAGTGGTTTTTTGACCCACGTAAAAAAGCTATTATTCATAGCGAAAAGAGGTTTATACAAAAAAGGTAGGTATTAAATAAGCCTATAAAATGAAAAAAGTCCGATTAAATTCCGATAATTTGTTTATGCACAAGAGCTCAAAAATGGTCGAAAATTGCCGTTTTTTTCAATTGCTAATAATTAATGCAATTTTCATAGCAAACACTTGTAATTCAGGATTTTTTAGGCTTTTTACACCCTTAATAAATGGTAAAAATTTCAGCTCGAAAGCTTCATTGGTTTGGCGTTGGCGGAATTAGTTATCTAAGAAGATGCTATTTTCAATTCATTTTTCCCAAGCTCACAGGCGTTGTAGGGTTTTGATCATTAGTTGTTTTTGTACCTAAATAGTTGTATTGACATAGACATTCACCGAGAATTTAGTTTTTCAAATTTAATTTGTTTAAAATTGACTGTAAAAATTTTAATATTTATTAAATTATTAAGGTAGGTAATTATTATAAAATAAAATAGTAACCTCTTTACTTTAGTTTTCTTCGAATTTAAAAAAAAAATCGTTGTTGTAAGTTGATTAGAAGCTGAGATAATTGTTTTTATTTATTTAATCGCAGTGACCTTAATTATTCATATTAAGAGCCGAAATTTGGAGAGAGTATACAATAAGAGCTATATTTTCATGTCCTACATTAACATTAAGGTGAATTCAACTATTTAATTTCGAAAAAGAAGATAGCGGCGATGCGTTCTATTACTTGGTCTAGCGAACGAGTGGGGAGAGCGAGGCGGAGCATACGCGCTTAACAATGGAGCTTTCGGGCTGAAATTTTTACCACTTATTAAGGGTGTAAAAAGCTTAAAAAATCCTGAATTACAAGTGTCTGCGATGAAAATTGCATTAATTATTAGCAATTGAAAATAGCGGACAATTTCGACCATTTTTGAGCTCTTGTGCATAAACAAATTATCGGAATTTAATCGGACTTGTCTTATTTTACAGATTTATTTAATACCTACCTTTTTTGAATAAACCTTTTTTTCCTCTATGAATAACAGTTTTTTTACGCCAGTCGAAAAACCACTTTCCCATAATTTTGACCATTGTTTTAACAAAGTTTCCCAACTAGTCTCGAGTTGATTTTTTAATATTTTGTTTATAACACGTTTCTGAACAATATTCCGCAGAGAAACTTCTAATAGTATTTTTTCCCCGAAAAAAAGCTATAATGATTGGCCTAGTAGCACCTAATATATTTCGTCTGAAAGATCTAAAAAGTAAAAACTAGAACCTTAGAGCTTCAAAATGCTTTTTTTTTAATTCCCGATACGACCATTTTTCACCTAAATACAGTCTGTCAAAAATCACGGAAATATTCCGAGAATTCTATTGACCTTTTAATTTTTTGCATTAGTCTATTGAAAACATCCTCTCCAGTCAAGATCATTATTGAAATAACAACATTTTTTTTAATTTTAAACTATCACATTCCGTGAATTTTTATCGTTACTATCGCTATAGAATATACATACAAAATGCGTCATATGAATAGAACTGAAGTGTCAAAGTCGACACTTCAGATAACACCTCAACAAATCTGAGATGAATTTAATCGATAGAGTACTTCGTAGTGTCTTAATTGATGGGTAATTTTGCACTTCGATCACAGTAAAATTAAAAAAAAAATGTACACTTCTTCAGTACCAAGCAAAAAATACTGACAAATTGTTTCAAAACTACTGTCTAGTTTAGTTCAATGTGAAAGGTCTGTGAACTATCCATGAGGCCCAATAAAACATCTGAAACGCAGCAGAATGTGATAGGTTATTCATTTAATTACAGTTATGGTAGACAGCAGACATCATGTTCTGTGGGTATCAAATCTGGATGCCTAGCAGGCTACCATAACGCGTGAGTTTCCGCTGCGAAAAAACTGTGATTTTTTGTGATTTTCAGATAGAATACGACATATCTCACTCACCACTCTCATCCACTTCATCATCAGCGGCATTTCCAATGATCAGGCAACTTAAAACTGCAAATAACACCACTATCGTCTTCGAAATGTTGATCTTCATCGTTTATTCCATCTGACTGATGTTTTCTTAGTTTTGAAACCTATTCATACACAATTCGAATTGATAAGATAAACAACCGACTAATCTATTGGAGTTGATTGTGAAATTTTTTAGTCTCACATCCAGTGAAGTGGAAGGTTAAGAGAGAAAGAAGCCATTAAACTTTAAATATATATCTTTATTCAATCTAGATAGATGTCACTACATTCAAAGCGTGAATATAAAACAAACGTAACAATCCAATTCCATTTTGTATAACTCTAGAACTATTTTTATAATAATTTTTTTATTTAAAACAACAACGAACAGCCATAAAACAGTTGTCTACTATCAGGTAACCTGGAAACATAATTTCAACGCGTAATGGTCCTTAATGCGCGTTACAATTACTAGCGGGCTCAAAATTGTTCCTTGCGGAACGCCAATTCAACACTTGCGCACGTGCCTTTAAAATTACGTAAAATAGTAGATATGCTAGCCTTATCCTAAGTTTTTGGTACAATTAGATATTTGGCAACACCAGTATGATATATTTTAAGTGGGATATGACACTGAAAATTCATAGGAATACTCTTTCTTTAATAACCGATGATTTCCTCGTCCTCATCGTCGTAGCTGTCGTCTGTACCGGGCTCACCCAAAGCGTTCACGAATTCTGAAACAAGAGCGTTTAATAGAGGGTTCAAAGCTGTTCCCTGTGGAACACCGCTTCGTTTGGACGGCTTGTCTTACCGTAGAAGTCTATGCGACCGTCGCCGTCAACGTCTACCTCTTTTATCATGTCTTCGACTGCAACAAAGCAAAAAAGGTTCAAATATATTATTTTTTTTAACTGAATCCTTACTTTCTTCTTCCGAGAGATCTTCTCCGAGACACTGCAGCACAGCCCTCAAGTCCGAAGCCGTGATATACCCCCTGTTGTGCTTGTCGAAGACCCTGAACGCGTCCCTCAGCTCTTTCTCTTCTTCTTCCCTCGACAGAATGTGGTCAGGGTCTGACCCAGCTCCTGCGGACCAAGCGATGTCGACGAACTCCTCGAAACTTACGTTACCATCGCCTGAAACAGAAATTAAGTCGTGGTGTGACACAGGGTTACCTATTGGGGTTCGTATCTATCAGAGCGGTGCATACCGTCTACGTCTACCTCCTGGAGCATCTGTTGGAGTTCCTCGGTGCGCGCGAACTGCCCCAAGGATCTCATCACCCTGCCTAGTTCTTCCTTTGTTATGCTCCCGTCTCCGTCTTTGTCGAAGAGCCTGAAGGCCTCCCTGAACTCTGGAAACGTAAAATAGTCGTTTTATTTTGCTCTTCCGTGTTGTAGAATCTTCGCAACAATTAGCTTTTCAGATCAAGTGATAAACGGTTGCTTCAAATAAGTATTATATCACAAATAGTACGTCGCAGGAATAAATGCGATTTTTCGAACGAGTAAAGTGTATTTAAATTTGTTATTAATTGTGAAGGAAGTGTGAGGAATGAATTAGTGTTAGTTAGACGCGTTAAAGTGTTCTCTTTTCGTTATGGATTTGGTGAAACTGCGACTAAAAATACGTAACGAGAAAAGCAAATATTGTTAAATGATTGAAAATCGATCGAGCAGCGATTGTCCTTGAAATGAGATACAGACGAATGAAACGCTGGGAAATTGGCGGTTCCTTTAGGCTATACAGGGTGTTCTACAATCTCTATGACAGTTTGACAGGTAGTAGCTGGGTTAATTTCAAACATTTTTCCTCAAATGAACATAGGTCCTATTCGTTTTGTTTAGATTTTACAAGCATCTAAAAAAATATAATTTCATATAAATAAAAATAATATAGTCCAGGCGATAGAGCAGTAAAAGTAGGTTTTGGCGTTTGTGTTTGAAGTCATCTACGTGTATTTTGTTGTATAGAAAAATCCCAAATATTATGTAGAATACGAATCCTAGTTAGCCTACTCCAAAAAACCATCGCTAATTTCAGGGGAACAACAAACATACAAAAAAAACGAAAAATTACCCTTTTTTCAACATATTTTTACCTATAACATTGAAAGTACGCCCTAAATAAAAAAAGTCAATTTTTATTTTTTGTTTATTTGACGATTTTCTATAAAGGTACAACTTCGAATCCAAAAAGTTTAATGTTGTATTAACAATGGTCGAAACATAGTAGAAAATCATATGTATATTTGGAGCAATTTTTAAAATATGTAAATATTTATAAATATGGATGAAACTTTGTGAACAAATAGTAAAACATTTGTCAATTCTTCCCTAAAAATTTTGCAACGATTTTAAGGGTAACGTTGCCGATGTTCTTCGGAATCAATGGCCTGCACATGTTTCAGGATGTTCTAGTTTAAAAAACTGTGCAATTTTATCAGGAATAATAGAAAGGGTATTTTTGCCGACTGGTTGGTTGTAACTTCTACCTGCATGATAGCGAATAAAAAAGGTGAAATTTCAGTTTTAATTTCCAATCTAATCTTGATATATTTTTTGAGAATTTCTAGGTGAGAAACAGAACTAATTGTAAACGCATGTGACATACCATAGGCCGGTCAAAATAGACATTTCAAATAACGAAAATTCCGACAGAGTTAAATTTTAGTGGAGACCTTGGGTACACCATTAGAAATAAAGTGTAAAAAGTCCCCATCGATCCCATGTGTGCTGAAAAAGTTATTCAGGGTCAAAGGCCAAAATTTTAGGATTTTTGGATTTTTTTCGAAGACTGTAAGTTTTATCAAAAAAGTAGTCCCGACAAAAATTATAGATCTTAAGTTATCTACAAAAATGGTCCTTATACTTTTTTTTCTAAGAATCACCATTCCTGAGATATCGCAATTTTAACAATTGAAGGAGTCTCGTTCTACATGATATGCGCATACAGGGTAGGAAAGTACCGATGGTCTATCTGAAGTTACGTGAGAGCGATAAAGTAAGCCATAGAAATCCATGCGATAGAGAAGGATGGCTATAATGAAGGCGCCTCATAGACACCGCCCGTTTCGCCCTTCCACAAATAAGATCCACTTCTTATTTGTGGAAGGGCGAAATGGGCGTTAAAATATAATAAATAAAATGTTATACACCACGCAGCAGTTAAGTATAATTTACCAGTCTCGGACTCTATTGCCAGCCCTCGCTCCGCTCGGGCGCAAAATCATCCTCGAGTGGTAAATAATACTTACATCCTTTATGGTGTAAATAACTATTTTAAAATGTTTATAACTTCTAAACAAAAACAAATCGGACCTATGTTCATATAAGAAAAAACGTTTGAAATTAACCCAGCTATCATATGTCAAAGTTTGTCTTATAGAACCCCCTGTATAAATAAATGCCAAGTATTTTAAAAGCAAATTTCCAAAGTAATTAATTTTGATTCTAATTATAATAATGCGCTAGCACAGTAGATATAACGAGTATTTAATAAACAGCAACTATTTAGCACTTTTATTTTGCTTCAGTATACACAGGGTGTCCCACGAAAAAGTGCCAAAATTTTAATCACGTATTTATATTTATTAACAGCAACAACTTTTGCAGAATAATAAAAGATGAGAGCTGTTGCTTTTGTAGAATTAAATGGGTGGTTAAAATTTTAGCGCATGTTACTGGAACACCCAGTATATTAGGGATGGTAAGTTTAATAATGCAGGGTAGCTTCAATATGTGATATCTTGGTTTGTCTAATATAAATCGAAATTTTTCTCTAAATAAACTAGAAAACCACATCCCAAATAAATCAAACACCATCGAATTGCCACTTTCTTTCTACACCAATGATTTTTTTTGGTTACATTGTGTGTAAAATTGAATTTCGAACAAAACGATTTATTCGAACATAAGACTTGCTGTTTTGCATTTAAAAAAATATAAGCTGAAACTAGTTGAAAATTCTAAGGCTTTTTCATTGATTGGTTGACACATTTGTACACCAATTCAGTGGATTTAACGAATTTAATTAGATAAATTTTTAGCCCAACGGTCAACAATCAATAATCTTCAGAAATATTTGAATAAAAGTGAATTTTTTATTTATACACCCTGTATGTCAAAAAGTAGTGATTGTAGACCTTCGGACGAGTAAGGCTTTTCGGACTGTGCATTTTTTATACCTTTCATTTGGCTTTTGGACACTCCCGAATGCCTGGCTGATAGACTGACGTTTCTGACATAGTCAGCAGGTTTTCCATTCTCTTTTGGCGCCTCTTCCGCAGTGCCATTCTGGTATCGCGGCGAGATCGGGTCTTCCTGCGGAATCTCGACCTGACTGGTCTGTCGAGTCTAGAAAAACAAATTTAATCTACAATTTGTCATTTCGCCAGAAAAAAAAATACATTTTCAATTGGAAGCAGCATGTTGTAATACCTTATGCAACCAGGTATACCACCACTTGTAATGAGTGTTGCATCCGGCGGGCAGCTTTCGCATTTAAATTTAAAAGATACTACAATTCTTTTAGAAAATATGTCATTTGGCTTAGCTACGTAAAGACTACATTACAACGAAATGTAACACATAAACTTTGTTTAGAAAAAAAAAGCTGATTACAAAACGCTGAGTGTAATTATTTATGCTGATTGCAGCACTGTTTATTGTTCATTGTAGGAGCAATGTTAACAGATTAAACTAATATACAGAGTGACCATATTATAACGCTATTTAGGACACGACTAGAGCACAAAGC
Organism: Anoplophora glabripennis; assembly: GCF_000390285.2. Taxonomy (NCBI): domain Eukaryota; kingdom Metazoa; phylum Arthropoda; class Insecta; order Coleoptera; family Cerambycidae; genus Anoplophora; species Anoplophora glabripennis. The sequence goes on along the minus strand of NW_019425991.1, from coordinate 1,450,311 downwards.
TAAATAAACAATTAAAGTTCAAAAAGTCGTTAATAGAAGAAGATAAAACTTACTTCTGGAGCACCTAAATCCGAACAAACGTGCTTCACACCCATAATTGACGCGAAATTAGGCAAAGACTTTGCGAAGGAACACTTCTTGGTGAATTGATGTTAGGAGGCGCATTATCCTCGGTTGTTTTTTATTTACACGATAAGATAACTTCAAGAGCCACTTGAGACTATTTTTTTATATATCACGTGGTGCTCTTATGGGGCCTGTGTTGCAGCAGGATATTTGCAATCGATTTTGTCGCAGAAAATGCGATTTTGTTTTTTGAAAATAGAATCGTTTTATCTAAGTTTTATCTGCGATCTAGGCCAAGAAATCAAAGATAACTGCCGAAACGTACTGTTTCGGCAGTTATCTTATCTTTGTTCAAAACAATAACACTCGAACGAAAAAAGCAATAAACCGAAGTTGAAAAATCATTAAAATTGTTACTTTATTTTAAAGTTTTAAGCTAATTCAAATATTATAATTTTATCCACGCGAGAATGTTTAAACGCGAGAACGTAGCTTGAACGTTCAATATTCTTAAGTGGATAAAAGTAGCAATTAAAACACGAATTCAATACAACGTTTTATCCATAATCACATCACAATCATATGTGGAGTTAGAGTTATTGGAATTTATAAAAAAATATTCGCACGACTTGATATTTCTTACTATATCGAGACTTCCCGAAGCAAGAATTCCCGGGAAATCTGGCCTTACTCGAGACGAAAAAAGTGTCGAGAAATCGAGAAATTTAAAAAACACGTTCTTGACTGGAGTTCGTTTCGTTCATGTGTTCAATTCGTTTCTCGACAAATAACTGAACGGTTAAAGTGGTTTCTCTATCAGCTCATGATTTATTTATTTTTAGTTTTTATGGCTTTAGTTTACTTTGATGATTCTTTTTTTTTTAATGTACAGGGTGATTCATTATATTTTGACCCCCCTTTAACTTTTTTGTTTTAAGAGTTATAAAAAAATTTGAAATACAAAAGTTGCACGATTTTTTGTAAAGTTTTCGAAAATGATAGTAGAAAAACAAATGAAGTTCAAACAAAATGGCGGCGGATGTTAACTTTGTTAATTTAAATGGAACACCCTGTATATTTTTACACATTTGGATAGAACGTTTCTTGTCGAGCATAGTCATATAGGGTTTGTTGGGTCCATCTCTGAGAGATAATATCAAAAAACGAAATGATGTTTTTTTATTAAGAAAATAAGACATCTTGTAATTATTAGACCTCTTTCAGGCATTTCTGCCTTTTTTCCAATTACGTAAGGATTTAGATTTATTTGCAATATATTTTGACATATCGAACATTGATATAGTCCAAAATGGGTATAAGTATTTTAACTAAATCGCACTAATTAGTCCGTGAGGGGCTTATTTACTCATGGACAATGTTATATGGTAGGCCGTGACAGTGACAGGTAATATTATGACAACATTGTTATTGTTTGACAGTTTGTATTATTATTTATTTAAAATGGGTTACACAGAAGTAGAAAATTTAAATATTATAGGAATTAAGATAGAGTAGTTAAGATATTCTCCATAGTTTATTTTAATTCCTAATAATATTTCAATTTTCTACTTCTGTGTAACCCATTTTAATTAAATACTAATACAAACTGTCAAACAATAACAATGTTATCATGACATTACTACCTGTCACTGTCACGACCTACCATATATAAGATTGTCCATGAGTAATTGGCCTCACACGGTCTAATTAGTGAGATTTACTTAAAATACCTATACGCATTTTGGACTATATCAATGTCCGATATGTCAAAATATATTACAACTAAATCTAAATCCTTACGTAATTGGAAAAAAGGCAGAAATGCCTGAAAGAGGTCTAACAATTACAAGATGTCTTATTTTCTTAATAAAAAAACATCATTTCGTTTTTTAATATTATCTCGCCTATTATTAGAGATGGACCCAACAAACCCTATATGACTATGCTCGACAAGGAACGTTCTATCCAAATATGTAAAAATATACAGGGTGTTCCATTTAAATTAACAAAGTTAACATCCGCGGCCATTTTGTTTGAACTTCATTTGTTTTTCTACTATCATATTCGAAAATTTCATAAAAAATCGTGCAACTTTTGTATTTCACATTTTTTTATAACTCTTAAAACAAAAAAGTTAAAGGGGGGTCAAAATATAGTGAATCACCCTGTACCTAGTTATAAGTCTGTGTAGAAATTTTATTATAAGCAGATACCTAATGTTGAAGTGATAAATTAATAGGAAGAACGCTTCTGTATCTTTAAATTAAAGCTTTTTTTTTTTTAAGATTTCTTCGGTTAAATTCCTTATTTACTATTTATTTAATTAAAAGACTGCATGATTAATGATTATTAATAATTATTATTGGAAGAAAACTACGATTCAAAAACATTGAAATAAACATAAGTATATTGAAAGTGTTTAATAAAAAAACAAGTTAAAGGTTTTTAAGAAGAAACTCAAAGTTTAATTTAGTTTTGTTAGTAGAAGTAGAAACATAAGTAATTAATAAAAATACTGAATAAATAATAAATGTTAATGATGATTGTTAAGTATAATAGCATGTTTATATTTCGCATTGCAATACCAAAATTATGACTTTTTTAAGTTTTAGAAATTTCTCGAGAATTCGAGAATTCCCGGGAATTCCTAGTCGAGAATTCTCGAGACCCGAGAAAAGAAATAGGCCCAGAGATATCAGAAACCCTATATAGTACTCAATGAAACGTGGTAGGTTTTGTTATACCTACTGGCTGCTATGGTACGTTGTTTATTATCAATTATTTAATAAATAGTTCTACCTGGATTTGGTAAAAATGCAAGAAAGTAATTGCCTTCCTGTGGTTGATTTTGAAGAAGCTCAAGAAGCAATTTTCCATTTATCGCCAGCGAAATCCAAGGAACATTACGAAAAAGTATTCGTCGAATTTAACGAATGGAGGGAAAAACGGAGAGTAATGACAATAAATGAAGAAAGAAGTCATGCTATCGCCTTTTTAAATTTGAAGAAAAAATATGCAATTTCATCTGTGGTCGAAGTATTCGATGTTGAAGGCTACTATAAAGGTCTACAAAAATATCGATATTGGAAAATATAACAACCTTACTGCTTATTTGAAGAGTGAATCGAGAGGAATGAGAGGATACAAAGCAAAAAAAAAAGCTGCAGTATTGGAAAGAGCACATATTGAAGAATTTTTTACTGGGGTTTCCGATAAAGAATATTTAATGATTAAGGTAATATCGCTTTACCTTTTACATGTTGTTAGACAGAGTGGCCAAATGAACACGAAACAGAGCCATTCTCAGGAACTGGGTCAAGATTGTAGAAAAACGCTCAGACCCGTCGATTTTAGATTAAAGGGGGAGATTCTTTGCTGGTATTTTTGACTACGCCACTTTCACCCCCAAGCAAGGGTAAGCATCACCCCAAAATATTTAAATGGCATTGGGGGTTGAGTAATATTTTATTTGAAAGTTCTTACAATTCTCTATACAACAGACTTTAAATTTTATAATTCCGCCCAATACTTTGAAAAAAATTTACATTTCAAAATTTAAATTATGTTTAGTTGCTTACTTATTACTTAGTTGATTAAATGTTCAAACTGATGACCGCCCGCTTCCATACAAGAATAAAGATTTTGTTCGAAACGTTCGCGCACATTTCGAAGCATTTCTTCACAAGCTTCGGCAGATGTTATGCGTTCCGAAAATGATGGCAACAATGCTACAAGGGTTGTTATTAAGGGAAAGGAAGTTAAATGTGATAAAACAAAAAACGATTTATTACTATAAATGTAAATGTTCATGCTAATAAGTAAATAAATTATATAAAATATATTGTAATTATTTATAAATTGAAACTTGATTAACATTAATCTAAGGATTAAAGTTAGCTCCTAGGATTAAAAGTGAATAATTTTGTTGCTAAGATATCATTTTTTTCTCAGTAAGGAAAATGTCAACTTTAGAGACTTCCGACAGTCAAAAAATGTCACAGTTTTGGACGGTTGGAAAAAGAACAGTCTTTCGAAAATTATTACAAAATAATAATGCCTAGATGTTTTTTCCTTCAAAATACTATGTAGTTTTCCTGTTTGTTAGTAAAATCACACTTTAAATGCTGTAAATATACATATATCGATATTGTATAATCAGGAAAAGCAGTATAATGATGTAGAAATAGTTTTGTATGGACTACGTTTATTGTCGGCTTTAAGTAAGTTGATAAAGTGACTAATTTGGGATGTTGACAACGTAAATTTGTTACGAGATATGCCAGGACACTCCTAGGTAAAATCCCAAGTTGTATGAGACAGCAATAATAAATGAATTATTACGCATCATATATCAATTAGATTTTTTTTTTTGAAGTGCATTTTAGTAAACAACCTCTTTTAATAACTGTTTTTTCAAATAACTACTGTTTTAGCGTTTGTAGTTAGCTAGATATTAGAGGAAGAGAGATGATCTTGTTGCTGCACCTATACAGGTTGCGCCAAATTTAATAATATATGTAATAATGTTTTTTCGAATTTTTAATATGATTATTTTCCCCAAAAAATGGTATTTGTTTGCATTTTTCCAATCAACGAAACTTTGAAAATTAACTTAATCCTTCCATGGTTAATATGATTTTAAAAAAGTGACTCAATCAAAAAATTATTTAGACATGTTAAGAAAAAAGAAAAATATATAATTTCACAAAAAATTAAAAATGCAAAATTTATCCTTTAATTGAATTTTAGCAAAAGGGTCAATTTCAATTATTCGGATCACAATGGAAGAAAAATTGCAGCGGTTTGAACTCTCGAGGGTTTCTTTGGGATGCTTTTAGGATAAAAAAATGAAAACATCCTCAGTCTATTCATTATTTGTAAAGTTATCTCAAGTTTAGTGAAAACCCTTAAATACGCTATTAATTATTTTTTTAATCAATTTTCCTGCATCGGCAATTTTTCTTTCAAAAAACGTCTTATAGAGAATATTTTGTAGTCTTCAGAACCCTGTTTAGATTTTCTGGACGATTTAGAAAAATTTTTTTTCGCTGGATTTCGTATGATTTTTTAAAGGTGGTAAACGATACAAATTTTTGACTTTCAGATCTTGAAACTAGAAGCTCCAAGCTTCAATTTAATTTCATTTAAAACTTTAGGATTTTTTTATCCTTCAATTTTTGTGACAAGTTTATTAACCGTAAATACACAAAAAAATATTATAATTACATTACGATATGTACAGGGATAAAAAACTAAGTTAGCTTTGAAAGGAGAAAAACTGAATGTCGATTAAAAAACAAAACACCCGTTTCTAAGTCGCACACAAGTCGTAGATCAAACCGCCTTAGAATAACCGGAAAAAAACGAGCGCAGTTCGAGAAACAATTGAAAATGGTACAAGGAAAACTTACATTGACGTTATAGCAGCTCCTGATGGGGCAGAAAGCGGAGAACATTTGCTTTATGACCATTGTGGAAGCGGTTTGCTGCGAGGCACTTATTACATTGACTAACTAGGCAAATACATGCATCATTTTATACTATTACGGGCAAGTAAAAAAAAAGATAATTCCCTTCCCCCCAGTGATTTTTTAATGCGTTTTACGTATTTTCTGGTTAGGGATGGGCTGTTCGTGTTCGGATCCACGTATCTGGGTCCGCAAGATCATCTCGTCGCTTGTTAACGACGTAGTGTAGTCGGATCGGTTGTGTAACGGGTGATTAAAAACCCAGGATGTCATGAAACCGCAGGAAAAGCCGACATCGAAATTATGCCGTTGTATAGGATGGGACAAATTCGACACTGTTTTCTTGTTTTCGAAGATACGGAAAAAGAATGGTTAATGCTTTTTGCGGACAAGAAATCGCACTTTTATCAAAACAATCATAGAACATGAAAATTCATCTAAACTACACTCAGCAAAAACATTAAGACAACATAAAAATTTACCATTTTTTTTTAAGGATTTTTGAAACGCTGCAACTTCGTGTTTAAGGGTCGTATTCAGGAAAACAAGAAGCATTTTGAAGCTTGAATATTCTAGTTTTGAAATCAAAAGAAATAATGCAACGAAAAAATTTTACTATTTTTTTTCAAAGCTGTCTATGGGCACAGAAATTTTTTTCTGGCTTAATGAATGTCTGATTCCTCAGCTTCAATTTGTTTTTTTTAACTTGAATTAAATTTTTAAACCCTCAATTATTACCCTAGAGAAAGAACAAAAGTATTAAACTGTTTGTACAAATATCCTCTACAAGTTTGATAATATACATTTTTTCGATAAGTACATATTAAGGAACAAGAGAAACCCCCGAAAAACCAGATCGAATCTTTGAATTTTTATCTATTTTGATATACAGGGTGTTAGTAAATAAGTGCGACAAATTTCAGGGGGTGATTCTACATGAGAAAATAATGGCAGTTTGCTTATAAACGTATGTCCGCAAATGATTCGTTTTCCGAGATACGGGGTGTCAAAGTTTTTCTTAAAAACTGACGATTTAATTTATTGCTCTGAAACCGGTCGAGATGTGCAAATGAAATTTGGTGGGTTTTAAGAGGTAGTTATTGCGCATTTTTTGACACGCAATTAAGAATTTTATGTTCATCATTGGCGCGCGTACGGGTAATAATCTCAATTTTTTTAAAGAAAAAAATGGTACGCCACTGAGATATTACAAATTAAAAATCATTTTTGAATTCCTCGTTCAATTTGTGACAAAAAATCTCTCTTGCCTTTTCTTCGTATGGGGCGCCGTTTTGATGCAAAAAAATAAAACATCTTAACGCGTATTTTTTATTTCTTTAATACATTATCAAGAACTATCTAATACAATAACATTAAACCAGAACAATAACAGAAAATAACACTAATAAAATTTTGAAAAGGCGCAAAGCTACAACAAATGTTCAAAATGACCTCCCTCAGACGTGACACAAGATTCAACTCTTCGCCTCATTGATTGTCGTATTCGCGCAAATATTCCTGGTATATTTCTTATTGTCTCACAGCCGACTATAATTCGATTCCTCAGGTCATCAACATTTTCAACGGGAGTGGAATAAACTAATGACTTAAGAAAACCCCAAATGCAAAAATCAAGAGGATTTAAATCCGGCGATCGAGCAGGCCAATGTTCCGTACCTCCCCTACCTATCCAACGATTTGGATATACTGTGTCTAAGTGATTACGTACATTAATGCTAAAATGGGCTGGTGCACCATCATGCATGTACCATAGGTGTTGTCTCAGCTGTAGAGGAATTTCTTCAAGAAGAACAGGTAACTCTTCCTGTAGGAAATTAAGATAAGATTCGCCTGTTAGTCGTTGTGGGAGGAAATATGGACCGATTAAATGATCATCAATTACCCCAAGCCATACATTTACGGAAAACTGATGCTGAAAATGAGCTTCAAAGATTCCATGGGGGTTTTCCTCAGCCCATAAGTGATTGTTATGGAAATTTCGTATACACTGTCGTCCAAAAGTAGCCTCGTCAGTAAACAAAACGGCATTTAAAAAATTAGGAATTTGAGCGATTTGATGATTAATCCATTGGCAAAAAAATAGGCGCGGAAAAAAGTCTCTAGGTAGTAGAGCTTGCACACGTTCAATATGAAACGGATACAATTGCTGTTCTTTAAGAATTTTAAATACAGTGAAGTTGCTTACATTCAATATGTTGGCAATTTTTCGAGTACTTGTTTCAGGTGACTCCGCAATTAACTCGAGAACTGCTTCTTCTAGTTGCACAGTTCGTACTTCTCGAGGGTTCTCACAGTCAACCGTTTGTTTCTTAAATGAACCATTTTTGCGCAAACGTTGATGAAGACGAGCAAATATTGTGTGATGAGGTACCCTACGTCCTGGATACAACCATTTCCATTACTTCGACCATGGACAAAATACATGTCTGACAATTCCGCATTTGTAAAAATTTCCATTCTTTTCGATAAAAGAAAAATTAATTACTTATTAACACTAATGTTATAGCAAACTAAAAGTTTAATAAATTAATAATGACGAAACGCTAATTTGACATTTCTTAAAAATATTCGTATTTAACAGACAAATGTTGACAGTAGCCTACTAGGTAATGTATTAAAAAAATAAAAAATACGCGTTAAGATGTTTTATTTTTTTTTGCATCAAAACGGCGCCCCATACGAAGAAAAGGCAAGGAAAATACAAGGAAAATATAGCTGTTCCTTACAAGAAGAGACATCTGTGATTTGTGTAAATTCTTCACAAACTTCAGCAGATGTTATGCGTTCCGAAAAAAAGGGGAAGAAATGCTACAAGGGTTGTTATTAACGGAAAGGAAGTTAAATGTGATAAAACAAAAAAACGAAATGTCTATCACTATAAATGTAAATGTTAATGCTAATAAGTAAATAAATTACTTTTTCTGCTATTTTGGATAATCAACGACTACTTTCTAAATATTGCGAAAAGTACTATTGTTTGTAGTTTTTTTTTAGCTCAATAGATGCCCGTAAGAAATTTTGAAATCAATCGGTTGAACCGTTTTCTTTTCTCGAATCGTCATAGTCTTAAAATTAAGAAGCTGGTTTATTGCTCCATAAACATCGATTACAATCCAGTGGCGTACACGATATTTTTGTATAACTTCCGGTTTTTCAGTTATGCCCCAATTTATATGTTTTTTCAAATTATGTATATCGTACAGATATTTTTTTAATTGTTTTTTTTTTATCAGGGTATCCCAAAAGTATGGAAACCCCAGAATAACTCGGAAGTAAAGGGCTATACGTGAAAACGTTTCATACAAAAGTTTAAGGATTTTTTCCGGGCTATTCAATTATCACGTTGAATTTGACCTTGTCCTTGACCTTGAAGGTCGTTTCAAGGTCAAGGTCATTTTTTCAAATGGGAACCCCTACTTTTTATCACGCCATTGGAAAGAGCGGAAAATTTTACGTCCCAATATGACTTTGACCATGACCTTGCGACGATGCCTCTAATTTAGTACAAGAAATTTAATATGCGGTAAATTTTACCTTCAAATCATGACCTTCGTTGTGAACTTTGACCTTAATTGTTGTGAACATTGATCCTAATTATGGCCACAACCTTGTCCTTGAACTTCATTAACCATAACCTTTGGCCAATTTAAATTCCTCATCTTATATAAAAAAATTACCGTCGATTTTATGCTTAATAAATTTCTGAAATCAAAATGTAAGCATATTATTAAAGAACATACTTAACCTTGAGTCACAGCCTAGTTTCTGACAGGCAAAATAAGTTTGTTACACATTAACTTTGTTGTAAAAACTCGTATATCTATCAAAAGTCTGACCTATCAATAAAATAACTTTGAGTTTATGATCAGCAATCATCGTATGTAGTTATTCCTATTTCAAAAAATGATCCCATTGAAATGACCTTCAAGTCAAGGTAGAAGTTACAATTAAAGAGAAAAGTCAGTGCAAAGGTCGAATTCAATAGCCCTGAAAGTTTTGTATGAAACGTTTTTCCGTATAGCCCTTTACTTCCGAGTTATTCTGGGGTTTCCATAGTTTTGGGACACCCTGTATAATTCGATTATAAATCATTTTTTCATTCAATTAAGTGTACCGTTGACGTGCTTGATATATCGATTTCAAAAAATGCATAGCATACTCAATTGGATAGTGAAACGGTTGAATTATTTCTTCCCTTGATTTATTTTTATAAATATTAGGCCTAATGCCTACATCACTCGAAGCAAATTTTACGCAGATTCCAAAATCCGATAAACATTATATTTAGTTTTTGTAGAATCCAGATTCACAGAACAAAGTTATATTTTTGTTACACAGTTGATTAGTACTTTGCTAAAAAAGGATATTTTGCGGTTTCCAAACATACCTTTATAATTTTTTGTATTCATATCGATAAGTAACAAAGTTATAGCCTCTTATTTTTCCCTAATTAAAAAGGAAGCGACGTAGTTAGCCATGATAACAACAAATGACAAATGCGCAGTCAAACAGAATTTGGTAACATTGTTGTGTTGTATATCGTTGGTATGGATAAAAACTAATCATATAGTCAGCGAAGTGAATATAAACATATCATATTACCGAACTATATAGATTTTCACACGAATTTAGCTGTTTTGCTTAGTGTTGGGAAAAAACGAGTTATTTCAATAACCGATTACTGATTTTGAGTACTCGAATGATTTAAAAAACTAATTGATAACTCGAATGATGGTCACTGGAATACTTGACAGCAATCAACATCTTGTTTTCATCGCCTACTCAACTCAAAGTTTTAAATCCGTTACACTGCAACGCAAACCGAAATGCACAGACCTGCAAGTAATGCCATTTTTCTCAAGAATGGCGTTCTGTAGGCGATTTTCTAAAGGGACAAAATTTTTTTAAATAAAACGACATTTTCAATGTAGCTGCCAGTTTTAAAAAAATACGACCACTAAAAGTTTTGACCGCTAAAAGGGAGAGGCAATCGGAGAAAACTATCACCCAGTATGTCGATTTGACTAAAGCTTTAAGAAATAATACGCTGTAATAGTCCAAATAAATGTGCCAAATTTTAACGCGATCGGCAAAAGGATTATGAAGTTATTAATTAAATTAGTTTTATTTTTGATTACTTTGAAGGCCTGCAACTCAAAAACCAAAACTTTTTATTTAACTTTTTTTTCGTATTTATTTATCCTCGTGAATATGCAGTCAAACGTTGTCGGTGAAATTTGCGGACACCCTGCATAAAAAATGTTCTTAAATATTACTGCAAATGTTATCTATTGTCGGTAGAATATTGATTACAATGTCAATAAGTAAATAAATATGTAATATTTGATGATATATTTTAAAGAAAAGTAAAACATTAAATTTTTGGGTACATTTATAGGTACTTCTTTTTCTCCATAGCCATCTACATACAACAATGCCATCAAATACTGTTTAGCAGTTCATGTGTTTTTAACCAACGCCAACTACATTCCTTTTTTAAATTTGAAAAGGAAACGGCTGCAGCTGTTTCATTTTTAATGGTAAGAATGGCAAAGTCAACATTTTTAGAAATCACAGAACACTCCCTTTTTAATAATTAGACACTAGCCAACTGTTGTCCACGTAATAATTCTTCTGCGCGAAAAATCTATTTCAACGTGAAAATTTTCTCTCAAAAGTTAAAAATGGGATGCACAATACGGGGTGTTCGGAGGAATCACTATAATATGTGGTTAGTACTGTCGAAAAAGCGAAGAAAATTTTTTTTTCGAGGTATGTACACTTTGATGGAGTGATTGAAAAAGGGGTGGCTTACCATCAAGTCCTTCAGCTGGCTCACAAGTGGAGAGCTGGAAAAGAAATTGTTCACCGCGGAGAACAACTTGCCCTCAAACTTAGCCACTTTTCAAAAGTTTTGGGAACAGTTCAGAGAGATCTGGAAACAAAGTTTGGGTCGTTATCTAACATGTCAATTTTAAATGTACCTACTAAGTCTACAGCGACGTCACCGCAAGCTTTTAGGGCTGATATCTCATGGCAAACGGAAAATATATATACAGGGTGTTTGGAAAAATTTAAGGAGGTGAAAGTAGAGCCAAAAGTAGTAAAAAAAGTTCCTACAAACATTGGTCCTACTTTTTTTTTCGAATTCTGCGTAGTTTAGTCAGAAATAATTTTTTTAAAAATAATGTATGGCTTAGAACAGTACCTTATTTTTAACATTTTCACATAGTAGGCACCTTTCATGGTGACAGTTTCGTTGTAATGATACTAATGATTGTCATTTTCGCGTGCTATCATTTAAATTCTTACGTTTTTAGTTGTGATCTTTGTGCTTGACTTTGCTTCGATGTTATATCGTGAATTTGGCCGACCAAGAAGGCGTAGGCATGATTTAGACGAAGTAATTTTAGGATTTTTTTTAAAGGTAATCCTAATGCGAGTGCAAGAGCGTCTGCTCATGATGGTTCATGGTTGTAAAAAAATCGAGAGAAATGCAAAGTCAAGTACAAAGATCACAACTAAGAAACGTAAGAATTTAAACGATAGCACGCGAAAATGACAATCATTATTAACATTACAACGAATCTGTCACCATGAAAGATGCCTACTATGTGAAAATGTTACTGAAAAAAGTTACTGCTCTGAGCCATACATTATATTTAAAAAATAATTGTTTCTGACTAAACTACGCAGATTTCGAAAGAAAAGTAGACATTCTCTTTTCAAAAAAGTCTAATTCATTAAAAAATAATATTATTTGCTTGATAATTTAAAGGAATAAAAAAATTCAAAAAATTTCTGTTAAGGGTAATTTAGAAAACTATCCTCACTTATAACCGATTTTTATGAAACTTATGGTAGTTAATTCTTATAAAATAGATTTTTAAACATTGACTATTTATCCATAAAAAACATAAATATTGTGAAAAATATCAATTTTTCTACTAAAATTACCATTATCTAAAAAACTATTAATTTGACATGATTTCCCCTAAGGATCTTTTTTGTAGAGAATTACATTTATTATAAAACAGATCTTTAAACAATCACTATTTATTCATAAAAAACATAAATATTATGAAAAATATACATTTTTCTACTAAAATTGCCATTACCTCAAAAACCATTAATTTGACATGATTTCTCCTAAGGACCTTTTTTGTAGAGAAATGCATTTCTTATAAAACAGATCTTTAAACAATCACTATTTATTCATAAAAAATATAAATATTGTGAAAAATATCAATTTTTCTACTAAAATTACCATGATCTAAAAAACTATTAATTTGACATGATTTCTCCTAAGGACCTTTTTTGTAGAGAATTGCAATTCTTATAAAACAGATCTTTAAACAATCACTATTCATAAAAAATATAAATATTGTGAAAAATATCAATTTTTCTACTAAAATTGCCGTTACCTATTAATTTGACATGATTTCTCCTAAGGACCTGTTTTGTAAAGAATTGCATTTCTTATAAAATAGATCTTTAAACAATCACTATTTATCCATAAAAATCATAAATATTGTGAAAAACGTCAGTTTTTCTACTAAAATTGCCATTATCTCAGAAATTATTAATTCGACAGATTTCCTTTAAGGTCCTTTTTGTAGAGAATTAAATTTCCTATAAAGACTAGTACAAAAAAAAATTCTGACACTTTAAACTTGACGAAATTTGGCGAGCCTAAGATATCATAATAATTTTTTTTCCTTTCGCATAATTTTTTTTTATGATTAATGAACAATATTTTCGGTATTAATAATAAAAATTCAAAAAAGCGAATTTTCGGCCCACTCTAATGCTTACTTTACTTGTATAGGGTAAATTTACATCGCATCAAAATAACCAGTGATCTATAATGTTTTAACTGTACGCACAAGGCTAGGCTATTGAATATATCCAAAAAACAGGGTTAAAATGAACTAAGACGTTCAAGCAATTTTATTGCATGAATCGTTCAAAGGGTCATTTTAGATGAAAAAAACAGCGGAGTGCTATTAAATTAGAGGGTGGAAATTGGAGATAGGGGTGAAAATGCACCCCTTTCAGTTTTTTAATTGTAGCTCGAAAACGAAGCAAAATTTCGCTATAGTTCATACGAAAAATTATTTAGAGAATTGAATTTCGCATGGAAATAGCTTATTTAAAAAATATATAAGGAAAATTTTATGCAAAAAATCGTCAATAAACGATTTTAAAGAAAGCAAAAAATAAGATTTTTTGATTTTTTTTACTTTTTTAATAAAATAATTTAGTAAAAACTTGAGAATTTAAGTGCAATAAAGTTTATTAATAATGTATATACAGTGTGTCCACGGATGGAGTTGACAAGAGGAGAAACTCTTTTGTTTTTGACTTTATCAAAAAATGTCACCCTTTATAAAAAGTTCTGCCCCTCGAAAAAATGAGACTGTCATACAAAAATCTCAGATTAGATATACAGGGTACTCAAAAATTAAAAAAAACACGAAAATACTCAAGAGAGAAGTACCATTATTTATTATTTTACACAACACTTTTATATAACAAATCTGTTTATAACCTCAAATAATGTCCTAATACAAATTTTAAAATAAAAATTTCAATTCTGACTTTTATTCTATACAGGGTGTTCCTAAATAAGTGTTGCAACGGAAAACTGTAAATTCTTCTTGAAAAAAGATACATTATTTTCCTCTTCCATTTTTCTCTCCGGGCTTTCGTTTTCGAGATACACGGTGTCAAAACTTTAATTTTTTTTTAGTTTTTCGCCAATATCTTAGGAATCGTTTGAACTACAGGACTGAGCTTTTGTACACACATTACCACTATTAATAGCTACTTTTTCGCACCCTTCTCGAATTCATTGGACGTGCCAGTGGTGGAGATTTTAAGGTATCGTAAGGGTTTTTCCCCCTCTAAATTTTACGCCACTGGAAAAATTGACTTTTGACAGCAAATTCTAAAGCGCCAATGAATTTTACACAATAAGAGTTCTCTTGGTTCATTGCTCTAAAGTCAACCGTTTTCAAGAAAAATGACTTTTTATGAACAAAAGCAAACATTTTGCTAACGTTTCGAAAATCTTTTGTAATTCAAAAAATAGGTAGTAATAATTAACAATTTTAACGAAATTTAACAACAGATAGGATTTTAACTTTTTTTTATCAATTTGGCGAGTAAAATTTACAGAAACTGTTCAAAATTACGTCCGTTGGCTTGAATGCACGCATTACATCTTCTAATCATGTTTCTTTCTGCCGCTGCGGCTTCACCTCTATCGGTCAACTTTTCGATAGTATTGACATGGAACGTTAGCAAAAATGTTTGCTTTTGTTCATAAAAAGTCATTTTTCTTGAAAACGGTTGACTTTAGAGCAATGAACCAAGAGAACTCTTATTGTGTAAAATTCATTGGCGCTTTAGAATTTGCTGTCAAAAGTCAATTTTTCCAGTGGCGTAAAATTTAGGGGGGGAAAAACCCTTACGATACCTTAAAATCTCCACCACTGGCACGTCCAATGAATTCGAGAAGGGTGCGAAAAAGTAGCTATTAATAGTGGTAATGTGTGTACAAAAGCTCAGTCCTGTAGTTCAAACGATTCCTAAGATATTGGCGAAAAACTAAAAAAAAATTAAAGTTTTGACACCGTGTATCTCGAAAACGAAAGCCCGGAGAGAAAAATGGAACAGGAAAAAAATGTTTCTTTTTTCAAGAGGAATTTACAGTTTTCTGTTGCGACACTTATTTAGGAACACCCTGTATGTATAGCTATTTCCCACCTCAAAAATTGAGATTCTGATTTTAAAATTTGTGTTAGGACATTATTTGAGGTTATAAACAGATTTGTTACATAAAAATGTTGTGTAAAATAATAAATAATGGCACTTCTCTCTTGAGTATTTTCGTGTTTTTTTAATTTATGAGCACCCTGTATATCTAATCTAAGATGTTTGTACGACAGTCTCATTTTTTAGAGGGGCAGAACTTTTTATAAAGAGTGACATTTTTCGATGAAGTCAAAAACAAAAGAGTTTATTCTCTTGTCAACTCCATCCGTGGACACACTGTATATACATTATTAATAAACTTTATTGTACTTAAATTCTCAAGTTTTTACTAAATTATTTTATTAAAAAAGTAAGAAAAATAAAAAAATCTTATTTTTGCTTTCTTTAAAATTGTTTATTAACGATTTTTTGCATAAAATGTTCCTTTTAATTTTTTAAATAAGCTATTTCGATGGGAAATTCAATTCTCTAAATAAATTTTCCTATGAACTACAGCGAAATTTTGCTTCGTTTTCGAGCTACAATTAAAAAACTGAAAGGGGCGCATTTCCACCCCTATCTCCAATTTCCACCCTCTGATTTAATAGCACTCCGCGGTTTTTTCATCTAAAATGACCATTTTTGAACGATTCATGTAATAAAATATCTTGAACGTCATAGTTTCCTTTCAAATCCTCTATCCAATAGCCTATTGTAAGAGTGCAGTAACAGCGAAACAAACGACTACTTACATAACCCTTGACATGGAATACCGCCTCGAGCGAAAAACCACCACACTGCAATTCACCCCGAGACTTCTCACCGTCTGGCGAAGGCGACGCAATGGTCCATTCCCCCCCTTCCGCCCTTTCGTCCGATATTTTACGCAACGGTACCCAAACAAGCGTACCGGATGATTTTTTTGGAGTTATCGGATCGGAATCATAACCGTCCGTGACGTTATTCGTTCGTCTCGTCCTGGAATTATCCTGCGAGGAGGTATTGACGCGTTAAGGATCGGATACTGCGGTGGGCGGGGGAGGCGCGTGCGTGTCGTCGTTTCTTCGCTGTGAACGATCAAGGTGGCGCCTGACGGGGATGTGTATTTTCGCGACGCGACGACCGCGGTGGAAAAGTTGAACGTCGCTGTGGAAATTTGGGGCGTTGTGTGGGGGAAGGGGAGGTTTTTTACGACTCTAAGTGTGGGTGTACACGAAAGATACGTGTCGTACAAGATTGTATTATACAGGGTGGTCGCAATGTAATGGGCCTAAATTCATGACTAGATTCCTGACGTGAAAATATTGCGATTTAGACAAACTCACCTTAGTCCAAAAGTTGATACTTACAGAGATACAGGGTGTTTATTGCAAAATATTATTTTAGTTTTTTCTTATTTATTTCATAATAAATGCTCATATCGAGATGAAATTTTGGTGTTAGGGGTTTACTGGGGCGAGAGATTGAAATATATCCATGGTTTGCTTGTAGCTCATAGAGAGCGCCACCTGCGCTAGGTCGAATGCGTTGAAAACGACAGAACTTTTTTATCTTTCAAAATTCTAATTCTCAGATAGCAAATTCTGATTTTACAACTTCTTTTACACAAAAAAGCTATAATTTTTGATAGTCGCTATATTGCACCGTTCTCGTAAAATTTGCCATTGAAAATTCCAATGTATTTGCATTCAATTACAAATAGGCAAAAATTTTCAAGTAGGCTTATGTTAAAATCCAATTTTGACATTTTCCACTTATCTTAGTGCTGTCAGTAATATTACAGTATTATTCGTGCCTTATTAAAAGTATTCTTTACTTTATGATCTAAATCGTAGTGCGAGATAACATGCCACGCCATAATTTATTTTCAAATGGAGAAATGCGCGATATGGTTTGCGTTTATGCGCAATCAGATTATGTTGGACGTCGAGCGCTTCGTCGGTATTCAGAGTTGTATCCGAATAGAAGGCAACCAAATCGGAAACTATTTCAAGAACTTTTTAATAGACTTGGAGAAACTGGTAGTTTTCGTCCTAAAAGAGACAACGCAGGGCGTACTGTTACAGTTCACCAAGAAGAAGAAATTTTAGTAAGAGTGGCAGGAAATCCAGAAGTTAGCAGCAGGCAGGTAGCTAGAGAAACCGGTGTTAGTAAAACAACAGTTCTCAAAATCTTTCACAAGGAAAATTTATATCCCTACCATTTTACACCCGTGCAAAATCTTTTAGCAGCAGACTTACCAGCTAGATTACAATTTGCTCATTTTATGCGCAATCAGCAAAACCTTGACCAGGAATTTTTGGATAATGTACTATTCACTGATGAAGCGACCTTTACTCGTCGA
>NW_019425991.1:1426287-1430845 GCF_000390285.2 Anoplophora glabripennis | reverse complement strand
ATAAAAAAAATTAAAATTCATCTTTATGAAAATAACAAACAACGCTTTTTATAACTAACCTTTACAACAACATAAGGAGAATAACTAAAAACGAAATAACATTAATATACCTACAATTTTTACAAATCAACATGCAAGTGATTGTGATGATACAGTTGAAAATATGTTTCAATTTACTATTAATTGCTTCAAAAATAAATTCAAAATTATCAAGCATTTCGTCCTGTATTTTTTTTTCAATATTTGCAAATTTTCAGGTAAAGAAAAAATAAGTCTAAAGGACTGACAATGAGATCGGGGCTGTTTTCTGGCCACCTAAGGTTTCTAATAATAATTTCAACAGTGTTCGTTGACGAGATTCTTCCTCCAAAATAAATTTGCCAATATTCCTGAAGAACTTTTGCACATTATTGTTATTTGAATAATACAGTTAATTATGTTTTATTTTTCGTCATCAGAATAACCCATTGTAATTTTTTTAATTTTTTAAAGTAAAAAGGGCCTACGATTAATTTTAATTCTGATGGAAATGGTACAGCGTTTACTGCTCATTTTTCATTAAAAAATATGAGCAACCCAGCTCTTTTTGACGATAACTCCTTCAATTTTGCTCTAATTAACTTTTATAAGTACTCATTTTGAAGGTCTTTTTGAGTGCTACAAAAAACTCCAGGAGCGTTATACACGTAAAATTAATCCTTTTTCCGTTATTTGACGTTGAATACATCGATTCGAGTATTCCCCCCAAAACAAGTCCCATTCCACTAACCATATTTCGCTTTGTATAGGACGTACATCACTTTTTAAAAAACAATTTTCTTTGTTTATTTATAAGCTACATTTTGTTTGTTCATTGCATTTTTTTTAAATAAAATGCGTAGTTTTTGAATTATTCGCGAAAAATACTTCGAAAAAGTGTTTTTTCTCACTCAAAATTCCAAGTTTTCAATCATGAATAACTAAAAAACTGGCAACGCTGATAATGCACTGATACAACCTACCAGATTAATCCTCGGTGGTCTGGTTTGGGAAACTAATTATTGCTGGTCTATTTATTTGATTAAAAAAAAATCAGAAAAAAAATCAAAAAAATAAATCATTGAAGGAAATCCCTACTTTTACTGCTAGAAACCTCCCTTCACTTACTGTTAAGCCCTGTATACATGCCATATATTTGCTTTGACAGTTTGCACGATATTCGCCGACTCTCCACAATTGATAAAGTCAAAATTGCCATGGAATAGGTGCATATTTATTTCTTTCCGCTATTAAATACTAAACATATCTTTAAATAGGACTTTATTTGAAGAAAATACTGCACCATAAAAGTTGTTTTATAATAACCTCATAAAGTTCTAGACAAAGGGCATTTGGTAAACAGTTTTTTTCTTACGAAAGGATAATTTTATGATCCGCAAAGAGTCCTAGCTTGTCCTTCATGTAATTTTTTCTATAGGGGACTCTGAAAATCTTTTGCATAAGCAGATTTCTGGTATCGAACTTCGTTTGACTTCATTTGACGAGATTTTTTAGAAAGAAGTCCGGCACTGACCCTGTATAAATATTTAAATAAACAAGCTGACAACTCAGTGGTGTACGTAATATGTATAAAACAAGAGCATGGAACGGCTCGGATCAAAATCTAGCAAAGGTATGAAATACTGCAATGAAAAAAACTGGGAGATTGAGCCGAGTACGGCTCTGTTAAGAGCCGGGCATCCCGAGCTCTAGGTCAGTTCGTCAATCACCAGTTCTAGAGTTTTGATCACGTTTCATGTGAATAGCGGTTCTCAAAATGTATACACGAATGGACAAATTAAAAAAAATAATATCACCGTAAATATTTGTCCTTTTAAAAAATTACTTAGTGGTGCTTTGGATTTTCAACAATATACTACATAAATGATCGACATGATATTGGTATACGGCGAGTGTCGCCAAAATGCTGTCATAGCATCGCGATTTTCGATAAAATATTGCTTGAAAAATGTTCTTACTGTTTTGTTGGGTTCAAATTGTCGGGAATTAGAGTTTTTTTTTACCAAAGAAACGTTCCGTGGACTCAAGCCAAGGCAAGCCTAATAATTTTTATGGTTTGCTTTGGCCATGCGAAAGCATAAAGACCAACGCGGAGCGGCAGTTGACAATAGTCTACTTGAGGCTAAATACGTAACCATTCATTGATAATTGAAGTTAATTTAAGAGGCTATTATTCAATTAGGTTCAGTCTGGCTTTCAATCTTGAAGCAGCAATTCGTCTAGTTGGCGAGCCCGCATAGCCAGTTGGCTGTGGAAAAAATGAAATTTAATCAACAGCCGCATTGTGGACGTTTTTTCTTCGGAATCCGGAGGAAGTGGCTAATATGTTCCAGGAAGACTCCGCGATGTACAGGGTGGGCAGGCAGAACTGTCCACGGGTACGAAAAAAGAAAATAATATTTCGTTCAAAATTGGTGCAGTATTTGCATGGCAAATTAATCGAAAAAAAAATGCTGTTATATGTTTTTTAAATAAATTCGACGAAATTACTTGAAACATAAGAAAATTACGCTCTAGCAGCATCTAGATTCGTTTCTTTGTATCATATTTAAAAAGTTTAGACAGCAATTTACTTAAATACAAGTAATTATACACAAAAACTAGGATAAACACAAATTAATATGCTTCTTGCCGGTATCTGATACACAAAGAAGAACCATATTTCATATAGCCGATTTTTGATGATGTATCATAAAAAAATCAGATTTTATTCGAAAATATTCATTACATGGCAAGAATATAACGAAAATCAACAAAGTTGAAGAATATTTATTTATATTTCTGTATAGCAATGTTTTTTAAATTAAATTAAATGAAGAATGTAACTACATATGGAAGTTTTACAATTTTATTTAATTTTTTTTGTATCGTCATAGCTGGCCCATACTATCGAGTTTGTTGAGACACCCTGTATATACTTTTTCTTTATTCTTTAAAATAATGATGGATACCAACGTAGGAAGCTTGTTTACGTTGATGAAAAAATCAAGGTTTCTTCGATGGAACACCCTGTATATTTCTAACCGTTAGAAAGACCTCAACAGAAGAACAGCAATCGACAATAATAATAGTACATAATAATATTCTGTATAAATTATCGTAACATATATACAAAGTTTACGATTACAGTTTTTTTCCCAAAACAAAGCAATAAAAGTTAAGAACTTAATAGTCCCTTATCCAGTATCACCAAAGCGGTTTACAACACCGAAAATTTTATCGCCAACTTCGAAATCCAAAGGCTATAGTACATGGATAATAAAACTTTATCGTATTAATCCGGGATATATAAAAAAAATTAACGACTTGTTACTCTCTTGGTACTAAAAACTATTTTTCATAGAATATGAGAGCAAATCGAAGAGCACGCTGTGAAAAATAAACAATTGCCTGGAGAGGCGTTTCCGGCAGCGTTGATTTCTATCTGACATCTGCGCATCCACTAAAAGTGAGGTTATGAAACGTTGTTCTGTATTTAATTCTGTTCCGCCTGGTAGTGTTGCCTTTTGGAACCTCCCGGTACATTTTACATCCATCTCTTAAGTGTAAAAATCTATAAAAACGTGCAGTAGCATTCGGGTACTACACTTTACATGTTTAAAATAAATTTTATCTCTTTATCGTCAGAATTTATTAATTGTAAAGCAATTTTATAATTTGCTGTTTCATTTATTGCATTATTGTAAACAAATAATTTATGGAGTCACGTATCTAAAGCCAAGCAGCAAATATTTGGCCGGTGCAAATACCTACGTGGACAAACACTTCAATGGAGTTACGCCTTTTCGAGAGCACAGTTCAAAAACGCGTCCAAAGATTTAGAACTTTGGAACGTAAGGAAACGTAATGAGGCAGGCACTTATTTTTTTTGGTAGCTAGAAATAGGTTCGTTTGGAACTTGAAGTATTTGCCGAGATTTATAATCAATTCCATTACTTGAAATATTGTTTGCTTAATAAAAAAGAGATTGTCAAATAGATTGGGCTTATATTATTTCAAGGGCTTGCTGTTGCAAAAACGCCTAAGCATTATTTAAAAAACATATACAGAGTGTATCACAGTAGATTTTGAGTGTGAGTGTTTTTTAAATCACTTCTCCACGTTTTATTTTTTGCTTAGACATCTGATTTTACACTTATTTTAAATTTAATAATTAAATGTAACTGAGAATGAAAACAGTTTTTCAATATACACCATGCCCACCTAGTGCGCGTAAGTCCAATATCTAGGTTAATAAAAGACATAACTTAATTTTTTTTTCTAAAGAGTTTCCTCCTTTCCCGAGCTGCGCAAAATGAAAATATATTTGCATGTACAGGGTGTTCAGTTTTTCCTGGGCAGGTACCAACTTAATTTTTTTAAATGGAAACCTATATTTTTTTATGGCATTATAGACCTGGGTCGATAATTTTTGAAACCAAAAAAAATTATAGTAGGATGAAACCCATTGGAAAAGAAAGAGAATATAACAGAAATGAAAGGAAAAATAATTTACGGGCGATCTGAGGTCGGGAAGGGG
>NW_019425991.1:1382073-1424631 GCF_000390285.2 Anoplophora glabripennis | reverse complement strand
ATATTTGAGTTTAATAAATAAGTCTTTATGGAAAGTTACCATTTATTTGTATATAAAATAAAAAAAACATAAAATCGCTACAAGTGATTAAGAATTAGCAAAATATGGGAAATGTTTGCTAGCAGCACGTATTTACAAAGCAAATAATCCAAATTTACAGAGATTCCCACTGTTTTGAAAATGTGAAGGAAAGGTTTGAATGAACAGCAAATGCGAATTATGAGAAAACTACCAGGAGACATGAAAGTAACAACGATAATATTTAGTTTAAAGTTGTGGCGTCTGCTGTTGAAAATCCAAATATTAGTGCTAGGAAATTAGTAGTAACCTTGGAGTTTTCAAAAGCTTGACAAATAAAATATTGAAGAAGAAGTTTCATCCGTATCATATTGAAAATCAAGCACTGTTACCGTAGTTAGGAAAGTTAATAGTGAAATTGGAGATTAAAAAATTTGGATGAATAGAATTTTGAAAAAAGAATACTCATAGTCGCAAGCTAAGTTAAAATAAATACCCCTACAATATTTTTCCGGACAAAGGAACGGGTGCAAATCCGGTATTTTACATAAAAATGTTTTTTTTTTTGCAAAAACTACGCAACTTAGGTATAGGGAAAGCTATTAAAAAATAGTAGGGTCTATAGAAAGGCATCTAATCATGATACACAGGGTGTTCAATTTGAAAAAGATCCACTTTTTATTTGTGGAAGGGCGAAATGAGCGGTGACTATTAGACGCCTTCATTATAGCCATCTTTCTCTATCGCACGGATTTCTATGACTTTCTTTATCGCTCTCAGTAACGGCCGATGAACCATGGGGACTTTCCGACCCTGTATATCAAATATTAATGTTAATAAACTTTGTACTTTCATTTGTCTGCTTTATTTATACAAGGCACATTTACTATTCTACCCTTGCAGAAAATAAGGGTACAAAATAGGGTCAAAATAATATTTAGGTCAGCTTATTTCGCCCTACAGTGATATGACGTTGTTTTCCTGTTCCGTTTCTTACTAATAAACAAGCTATATCGCCTAAGTGACAAATAAAACATTAATTATTTTAAAGATATTCTTCCTAGGGTTTTGGCTATGGAACGGAAACGAAGATCACGCCCTAAAAATCGTTATTCCTCTCTCCCCCCCCCCCTCCTTTCCCTACGGACTTTATTCGCGCTAATAATACCCCCTACGGAGTCCCCACTGCGCATGTCCCTATTTTAACCTAATATCAAGGGAACCGGGTGGCGTGACCGACTATAGTTCGCTTGTTTTGGACTAATTCTCAATTGTTTGCCAGCCCCCGGACTACCGCTAACTCGTGGAGAGCAGATCAGTCACTTGTTACCTATACACAGATTCGAGAGTGCCGTGATATCAGGCCGCTAGATTTGCTCCGCTTTACCGGTGAGTTTTTCGATTGTTTTGAATGAAATCCGCCGCCCTAGACGTAAGGTCTTAATTTTTTTAAATTCAATTTTTCTAATGAATATTGTTTAAAAATGAAGCCAAATTCTATTCGTGAAATAGTGCAAATGTTTTTTTTTGTCCAAAGCCTTTACGAAAATCTATAATTTAAATGTGTTTTAAGAAGGGGATTTTTTAATAAAGATTTGAACGATCGAAACATTATTTTGGGTGTTAATGTAATTTTGTACGCACTCTGTATATTTATGCTACATCTACTAGAACTGTGATGTCAAAATTTTATCGGTAATTCGTAAATTAAAGGCTATTACAACGAAATTTGAAGGTAAAGATGTTGGAAATGATCCCTTAACATTTTTTTTAGACTGAAACCTGATCAAAATGGTTGACTCTTTTTTGGGAAAGAAATACAAGCTCGGCTCTAGCGAAAACTTCGATGAGTTCATGAAATCGTTGGGTAAGCTTTTTTATGACTATTCCTTACATTATTTTGATAAATTCTAACTTGTTTGGCCTTCGCTAATGTTTAAATATGTTATTTACATAATATAACAAGTTATTTTTATTACCTGTGAAAATAAACAACGCTTATCTCATATTTGGGTTTTCTCCACCGTGTCGCTTATACAGGGTGAACGAATATTTTTTCTTAAATCTTAAATACGATTAATTAAAACAGGCACTTGCCGCATTGTCAGACTTCCCGTTGGCAGATATGCCACGTCGTCAGTTTAGCTAAAAGGAAATTCCTCGTTAGACTTTGTATAGGAAGTTGCAAATTATCAAATTACCGTGATTTGTTTTTAATGCTTTAACCGTGTTTGTAACACCTTCTTAATTGCCGACCACATTTTAAGCTCTTTTTCTTGTTATTATCTCAGCAAGGTGCCAGTTAGGATGTCCGCAAAATCATTTTAACAGTATATAAAACTAAGGGGTGTGCCTAAATTCACGTAAGAAGTAATTTTGATACAAAACACAGGTTTTCAATTAAAAATGGAATGACGTATCCGGTAAATGGCCTTCAAATGCAAATCTTTCGTGAGAATAGCTTCTTGAAATGTCCAATTCTTGACCTCGGAGATGAATTGATGTTCCTGGATCTCAGCAACACCCTCACGAGCTGCTTCGATGTTTCGCGTTGAACGACTTGCTGATCACTAACTCATCCAGTCACCCCGAATTTTTCAATCTCTTCACAATTGATGAAGGTAATCACTATTCCGACAATATTTTGTACGAAAATTGCGAATCATAGCTGCCAAACTTTCGTTAATCTTAAAATATTGCTCAACAATGAAAACGCGTTGTTCTTTCGCGTTTTTTTTTTCGTTGGCAACGCTCCACCACGCAAGTGGCGCAAAATTCAAATCTTGCGCCTGAAAAAACGTTCTCTTTTGGACCACCTTGTAGAATCTCAGAGTGACAGGTAAATAAAGCTTCACATTCACTTGTCTAAAGTGTGTTGTCAGCCTCCAAACGAAATGTACTTACAAACGATTTAATTTTAATTCGAGTGATTACATCAGAATTTGTTATTTATCCATAGAAGCTATTGAATTATGTTTACCCATAGATTAACCAATGTGGATTTTCTGTGATGCATTATTATTTGCTGTGCATATTTACACAAGTTGTTTCACAGTAAAACTTGGAAATACAGGGTGTAAGAAATTTCACTGCCATTACTTCAGCATGAAGTAGAGTAACCATAAATGAACAAAAAAAAGTTGTATATTACAGCGAGTATTAATATTGGGGAATTTTCATCACAACGTGGCAACAGCGCTTAATCTGCTGCTGCACACCATTTGTACAGACCGGCAGACTTGTCCTTCCGACAAAATGTAAACAGCTATTACTGTGAAACAGTTAGTAAATTTCAAGGCAATTGTTTTCCAGTTTTTAAATAAATAAAATAAAATGTAACGATTTTGTAGTAAAAAGGAAGTGTTGCGCTTAAATTTTAGCTCGAATTAGGAAATAGTGCTACGCAAAAAACACTCCGACACGGTCGAATCCAGATACCACCTACCAGGTGTGCCTCAAGGGTCACATAAAGGGCAGGTGTCGTTTTAAAACATGTTTTCGTGCGAAAATATAATAACTACGTATATTTTCAGTTAAAAATAATTATTCTTGTTTGTTTTTCAGTCACAATAGCGTCATTAAAGGCGTTAATTTCAATTAAAAACCGCTGGATCTTTAAAAAAAAAAAAAAAAAGTGCGTCACTTTCAGTTTTGTAAGTTTGTTAGTTATTTAATTTTCTCCCTGTGAATAAAAATACATTAGTATTAAAAACACGCATTGCTTAGGTGTAAATTAACGTTAATTACATATTTGTGGTTTAAATAGTCTGATAACTAGACCGTTTTTATTTCTAGGTACCTAACGTAAAGTAATTAAGACGGTTTAATCAATACGGTGGTGAGGTCATTCAAAATTTATGTGTACTAGATTATAGATAAAGTCCGAGTTAACAAACATTTCGAGCGTTTGATTAAAATTGTTTTAATTCGAGTTCAATTCTTCGTTTTACGAGCAAGGGTGATAGCGACACTGCATCGTTGTACGACTGTGTTTCGGTAGTCATCAAACAATTTTTATTGCGATTTTTATTACACTTAATCGTGAGTCATTCCATCAAGTGTAACACTGAAACATATTTATCACCGTTAAAACGTCAATTAACTTTGTAATTTTTTCGGTGCGTGATAACAGAGAGATAAAAGGAAAATTTCTGCCTCGACACAGCCGGACAATACGATAGTTTGAAATGCAACGAATATTATTGCATTTCTTCTAATTTCATTGTACAGAAGGTTATGTAAGAACGTATAATACTCGTAATCCAATCAAATTAGATTTTTACGAGCCAAAATTTGGTAAACAAAGACTCGTAAAAATTAGGAAAAATTCCGTAGAATTGAATGAACTACTTTGCCCCAGCTGAATGTTACGGATTCATTTTCAAAAAAAGCTAAACATTTTAGGAAAAAATGTTTTAGATAAAAGTTGTAGAACTTTTAATAACAAAAATTTTGAGCCCAGCTCGATTTCAATTGATAAACAAATGAATTAGTTATTGCAAAAAAACGGCCAAAAATCGCAATTTTTAAAAAACTTCTATATCTTTAAAACGAAAAAAGATTTGTTTACGAAACTTTCAGAATGTGTAGTCCTTGACAAGTAGAATAAGTGCACTTTTGCAAAATTGCAAAATATTTTATATTTTTTGCAAAAATTGAATTTTTCGAAAAAAATTATATTTTTTCCAAGTTTCAATAAATCGTACAGTAATGCACTTTTTCGGCTACTGTTGATCGTACATTTTTTTTAAATTCGTGAAGAAATGTCAGCTTTCAAATGGCAATAACGCCATTCCGATTAAATTTCAACGATAAGAAAAAGATCTACATTTTTCGACCTGAAAAAAAGAAGTCAAAGTTTCGGTAGATTTTTCGCATATTTTCGATTAATTTGCAATACACGCACAATTTGCACAGGAAAGTACACCTCTTGGAGAAAATTTTAAGCCCAAGATGGGTCGCGTAAGTGCATTACTGTATGATTTATTGAATCTTGAAAAAAAATTTTTTTCGAAAAACTCAATTTTTTTAAATGCAAAAAACTGTTTTTTGTGAACTTTGGACGACTTTTTGAAAACGAAGCCCTAACATTCAGCTGGAATAAAGTAGTCCATTCAATTCTACGGAATTTTTCCTAATTTTTATGTTTTTGTTTACTGAACTAAATTAAGGCAATAATGAGGTATTTTCGACAATTTGACTGGCCTTGAAGTACAGAACAATGTGTTTATTTGCGAAATTTTAAGGTATTTTATATAAACTAGTCACACAAATTAAGGGACAAAAAAAATCTTAATTATTTAGGTGATTTTCAAAAGGCTGTTTAAGAAATCGCAAGAAACCCAGCGAAAATTTTTTTCAAAATGTTTACTTGTCTTTCTAAAGGTCCATGAGTTTTAATAATTTTTTTTGGCAATTCCAGCTGTCAGCCCTTTAGTTTGATTCATCCTCTTTAACTTGAGCTGTTTTGAAGCTTTGTACGGTAAATTGTTGCTGAGATATCGGCCATTCAAAGCAATTTTTTTAAATTTTTTTCTTTTTTCGATTCGACATTTTTTTTATTTTAAAAACAAGAATTTTTGCGAAAAAAAATCATCTTTAATTTACAAAAATGATTAAAAGATGAAAATTTATCATTTCATTGATTTTTAGCAAAAATGATAATTTCAACCATTCTGATCACAATGAAAGAAAAATCGCAGCAATTTGTACTCTCGAGGGTTTCTTTGGGATACTTGGTTAAAAAAACGAAAGTATTCTTAGTCTTCGTCCATTCATTTGTAAAATTATTTCAAGTTTAGTGAAAACCAATGCGCAATTTTTTACCTTTTTAAATTTCCAATTTTTTTTTCGCTGGATTTATTAAAGGTGGTCAACGATAAACATTTTTGACTTCGTCTCCTGAAACTAGAAACTTCAAGCTTCAATTTGCTTTATTTCTTGTTGCTCTACCACCATTTTTCGCGAAATTACAGCGTTTTGAAAATCTCCTAAAAATGTACGATCCTTTTTATCCTTTAATTTTTGTGACTAGTGTGTATTAGTCTCATGAATTTCTGTCATACCGTCGTTGGTAAAAAACATCCGATTTCGAGAACCGCAATGGTTATAACAATAGCGGTTTATGGAGATTTCCTAATTATATTATACATATACATACGCTCTACTATTATAAAATAAATTTTCTATTCATCAGTGTTATGGAATGTAATAATTGAAGTACGAATAAATACATATTCATGTCTGAGAGTTCATCGACGTAGACGGGTTTTAAATAGCTGGAAAAACTGTGGATGTACGGTTACGCCGTGTTGCCAAGTTGCAAACCATTTCTTCAAATCTATGTATTTTTTTTTTCGGAAAAATTTCGACTAGTCTTGTTACATTAATTTTTATTTCACAAAATAAAATTCCACCGAATGTGTATTGTGGTACTAACTATTACTAATAACTAATGATGTGACATCTATTTGAAGCATATCAGTACAATTCTGAAAAATGAAAAGAAGATTCAAGCAAGATTCTCTCTTTGTTGAATCTATTAATATTTTCATAACAAAGAGAATAGTTCTTTTTAGGGAGCAATTTCGGCGGCTTTAAGTAGTTAGTGAAATATGGCAACGTTGCGTAAATAAAATCTTTGCTGCAACAACTATAATAGACAAACAGTATTTTATGGCCATCGCATCTAGAGCTTGACAACTGTGCACAGTTAATGTAATTATCGTTGTTCCTGATGTAACAACATCTGGTCTGCGTGTTTGTTCTATTTTTATACAGGCCCAATAAAACTTTACATATAATTATGTTTAATTTTACGAATCAAAATGTTCAGATTTCTTGTTTTAGCCTTGCTTCTGGCAACAATGCCCATAAAATTGCAAACAAAAGATGGTAGAAGTATGCGACATAATTGCAATTTTAAATAGTTTGCGTTGGTTGAAATGCATTGTTTTTTGCCCCCTTGGCACCTCGGCAGCAGCCTTTGGACTTTGCCCTGGCGGTAAACTTATTTTCTATTCAATTTTATATTTTTAAATCACCTAGTGACGCGAGTTGTAGCTCACAAGCGTTGCAATCTCGTTTTATTAATTTTAAACCGTAAAACTTTCTTTCCAGGGTTTATTATCGATATCTAGTGACTGTAGTGAGTGTTTCGTCTGACTGGTCACTTCAGCCATCTAGTAATAAATCGTTAAACTACTGTAGAGTTGTGAAAGAGGCTCGTCCAAATCTAGACCCCCGTGAAGCACCGCCACTGGCCCATTAAATTCGAGGGCAATGTCCAAAACATTCATAGATACACGTTGCGAAAATGTTTTCAAAATTCGAGTAAACAACAAACAATCTCGCAACACTTATTCGACGTGTGTCCAATGCACTTAAAAATGTACCTATTTATATTTTTATATCGCTATGACGCGATGAGTTGTTACAATAATTGCTGTTTCGATAACAGCGATAATATTGTTGCTATTTATATTGCACCTATCTGCACAAAGTATTTATTTGTTTCGCATGCATTATCCGATAATTATTTTTATTCCGATACGGTTTTAATTCGTTTAGTACGGATGAGAAACTGACGTGAATATCTTGACCATGATCGTGATTTGCTTTGGATGCTGTTCGTGTACAGGGTGATAAAATTCAACGACTGTTTTATCAAAATAAGTATTTAAAAGTAAAACCTAAAACTTATAAAACTTTTCTTCTTCTTTTATAAACGCATTTTGTTTCGGTAATTAAATGTCTTTTCGTTAGCGTCGTGTTCCTCAAATCATTATCATTATTTATTTTTTGCTCGCTAATTTGCGAATAACTTGATAACAAAAAAGATATAGAGCTCTTTTTGGCGTCAAACTGTAACTATTTTTATGATCTTCAAACTAACCTATAATAAGTTTTATTCTGCTACTTCACTTTTTTAAGAAAACGTGAAACAACCTAAACTTGGGATAAATAACATCAACAACACTTTCGTTAGAAACTTCAAACTTATACTATATTCATCAATTTTTTTGTGCTGAATTCATTTATGTAAAGAAAACTATAGCGTTGCATTTAAAATTTTAGAGAGAAATCCATAAAACGGCATCCTTCTGAAATAACGCCATCTATAGGTTTCTATGTTGAGGTAAATGACATTACGTATTGACCACGAGATAAAGCATGAAAAAACCTTTCCAACGAAGTGTAACACTATGGGCTTTTGATGCGCCAATCTTTAAAAAAATGCATTTTTCTGATCAGACATTAAGGGCTTCCCCCACCCTTTCTGTCGAGAGAGAATAAAATGTCAATAACAAAAGTTATGCGCAATGAATCCAGCTATCCAATGTGTACTATTTAATATACCTGAATAAGAAACATTTCTGAGAAAAATTTAACTCTATGTTTTGGTATGTAGATTGCCCCCTAGCGGCTGAGCTACGAACTTGAAAATTATTTCCAGCGATTTTTTAGGCGATTTATTCATCAAATTTTTTTTCCCGAAGCTCTAGGGCCTATAATTTCTCTAATATCGTACCTCGTCGACCTTAGTGGGACACCCTGTACATAATAGCTCTATTCGCGGAGCCTGTCAAATTAGTCCTGGATCAGTCAGAAGCAGTTGTCCAGCTACTTTCTGTGATATTTCCTACAAGCATTGCCTAAAAGAAGTAGCTAAACGATTGCTTCTGACTGATCCCGGACTAATTTGACAGGCTCCGTGAACAGAGCCTATGATTAGGATGCTACGTGGCTGTTGTGATCATATGTCAAATATACCCCGTCTCAAGAAGTAGATACGCTAGAGAGAAAAGACTTGCATATATCCATAAGAACATGCATACGTAGGTATATTCTTTTCTTGAATTATATTATAGAGAAAATAAATAATAGGTTAGTTATGTTTCTCTATTGTCAATGCCAAAGCGTGACTGCCAGAGCCCTCTATTGTTCTCCTGGAGTGGTACTATGTGTTTAAGCTCAGTAAACTGTCCATAGATGGCACTTTTTTGAAACGTAATAGGCGGTAAATTTAAAACTTGTCATAATAATGAATTTATACTACACTTGTGTTTTATCTCACCTAAGTACCTAACTGTTAACTATATATCCAAAATAGCCAGGCACAATTTTCTTTACTATAGCAAGTGTTAAATCAAAGAGATTTGATTGAGCAATAGAAATTTTTTTAAATAAAGATATAACTTAATCGCAAAACCGTAGATTTGACGGAAAACAAGGAATCAAATTTAACCATAAAACTGCAGTAGAAAATGTATGCTGTTTCACTTTGTATCACTTTAATATGGATGTTAAAAATTATAGAAACTAGAATAAATATATCTGTGACAATGACGCCATCTATAAACTTTTGTACACATTAACCCTGAAGAAAATTAGATGGCCCTGAATTTTTTATTTGTTTGATCTATGGATTTAGGTTATTGATTATATCCAAAAAAACAGGGTCAAAAGGAACTATGAGTTTCAAGTAATTTTATTGCATGAATCGTTCAAAGGCTCAAGATGAAAAACCACGAAGTGTTATTAAATTAGAGGGTGGAAATTGGAGATAGGGGTGAAAATGCACCCCTTTCGGTTTTTTAATTGTAGCTCGAAAACGAAGCAAAATTTCGCTATAATTCATAGAAAAAATTATTTAGAGAATTGAATTTCCCATCTAAATAAATTATTTAAAAAATTTAAAATGAAAATTTTATGCAAAAAAAATCGTTAATAAACAATTTTAAAAAAACCAGAAATAAGATTTTTTTATTTTTTTAGTTTTTTAATAAAATAATTTAGTAAAAACTTGAGAATTTAAGTACAATAAAGTTTATTAATAATGTATATACAGTGTGTCCACGGATGGAGTTGACAAGAGGAGAAATTCTTTTGTTTTTGACTTTATGGAAAAATGTTACTCTTTATAAAAAATTCTGCCCCTCGAAAAAATGAGACTGTCATACAAACATCTTAGATTAGATTAGATATACAGGGTGCTCACAAATTAAAAAAACACGAAAATACTCAAGAGAGAAGTAGCCTTATTTATTATTTTACACAACATTTCTACAAAACAAATCTGTTTACAATCTCAAATAATGTCCTAATACAAATTTTAAAATCAAAATTTTGATTTAAAAATTTGTATTAGGTCATTATTTGAGGTTATAAACAGATTTGTTTTATAAAAATGTTGTGTAAAATAATAAATAATGGTACTTCTCTCTTGAGTATTTTCGTGTTTTTTTTAATTTATGAGCACCCTGTATATCTAATCTAAGATGTTTGTATGACAGTCTCATTTTTTCGAGGGGCAGAACTTTTTATAAAGAGTGACATTTTTCGATAAAGTCAAAAACAAAAGAGTGTCTCCTCTTGTCAACTCCATCCGTGGACACACTGTATATACATTAATAAACATTATTGTACTTAAATTCTCAAGTTTTTACTAAATTATTTTATTAAAAAAGTACAAAAAATCTTATTTTTTTGCTTCCTTTAAAATTGTTTAACGATTTTTTCCATAAAATTTTCCTTTTACATTTTTTAAATAAGCCATTTCGATGAGAAATTCAATTCTCTACAAAATTTTTGCTATGAACTATACCGAAATTTTGCTTCGTTTTCGTGCTATATTTAAAAAACTGCAAAAGTGCTTTTACACCCCTATCTTCAATTTCAACCCTCTAATTTAATAGCATCCCACGTTTTTTTCGATTTTAATGACCCTTCGGACAAGTCACGTGATAAAAATCCTTGAACGTCTTATTTCCTTCCTTTTTTGCAAAAAAATGAGAATTAAAACGGATTATGGGCAAACGTGACGAAAATCGAAAAATTGGTTAAGTTTGAGCGGCCATATGTCAGTCAATTTTCATCCAAAAATACTTTACTACCTCCTATTTTGAAGGAAATTTTATCTACTTCTTTTCTATAAAGCAATGCCTATACCTATCTTTCCTCAAAAAAAAACTAGAGGCAAAAAAGTAAAAGAAAACGTTTATTAACGATTTTTTTGCATAAAATTTTCCCTTTCAATTTTTGAAATAAGTTGGTTCGATGGAAAATTCAATTCTCTAAATAATTTTTCCTATAAACTATACCGAAATTTTGCTTCGTTTTCGAGCTACAATAAAAAAACTGAAAGGGGTGCATTATCACCCCTATCTTCAATTTCCACCCTCTAATTTAATAGCTCCCGCGGTTTTTGCATCTAAAATGACCATTTGAACGATTCATGTAATAAAATATTATTTTCAACGTCATAGTTCGTTTTAAAATCTTATATTCACTAGCCTAATTATATCAAGCATGTTTTTAGATAAAACTATTACTTATCATTGCATATATTCTCATTTTTAAATCCTCACAGGATAATAATCTTTACAAAAGAGTTATTTATGAAGTTTAACCCTGATTTAAAGTAATAACGCCAAGTCTAAACCTTTCCGTACTGCTCTGAAATTAACTATACCTCACGGATATTTCACAATTTTAATTTTCAACTAATATCCGAACAATTTCGTGTTTGTGTTTACCCTGACTACAAACAAGAACGATGATAAAAACTCCGATACACTTTTTATCGCTATTGAACGAAACACAAGTACGAGTACATACATACTGTAAGCAAAGTTAACCAGCCAATCAACTGTCGGTGAGCTAAGTTCCATAGGTCACTCCAAATCAAATTTGAATAAGTAGGGCCTGTTAACCGTAGGGATCAAGCAAGCATAGTCGAACAGAAGCATCTAAATTGGCGAGGTGTGGTATTTACATTGTTGATCGGCTGACAAGAAAGACTGCATTAAAATGTCTCTGGACGATGTCTACGGTAAAAAGTACAAGTTGCAGAAAAGCGAGAAGTTCGATGAGTACATGAAGGCTTTGGGTAAGGCTTTTCTATACGTATTTTCTCCACGGGCTCCATCGAAATGTGACAATTTGACATATGTTACAGGGTTTAAAGTTCCTTCAACTGCAGCGTTAATAATTTAATAAATTTTTCTGTTGCAGGATGTTCAAAATTACTTTCAGTTTTTACTTCGTTCTTTTTTTGCAGGTGTAAGCCTAGTGACGCGCAAACTAGGCAACGCAGTGTCCCCAGTGGTGGACCTGCAGAAGGAAGGGGACGAGTACGTTTTGTCCTCGATTTCCACCTTCAAGAACGTCATCCTGCGCTTCAAACCCGGCGTGGAATTCGAGCAGGAGACGCCAGATGGCAGGAAAGTCTTGGCTACCTTCACGGTAAACGGTAACACCCTGCACGAGGTGCAGAAGAACCCCGACGGGAGGGAGACGGTCATCGATAGGACCTTCAGCAACGATGAGATCAAGATGGTAAGTCGTTGTCTGCTCCATCTAACTTTGGTCTTTCCAACAGGAAAGGAATTTCATCGAGTTATTTTTTCTAATAATATGCTTATTGCTATACAGTGTGTCCCCGGGTGGGGTGCCACACACTCGTACCTTAACTTTGTTATTGTCGATTTTTGGGGAAAAAGTTATTGTTGATAAAAAGTTTCGCTTATCTTGGGAGGCCATGAGCAGTAATTATATACAGGGAGTTCCAGAAAGGCCTCCCGTAAATTCAGGGGGTGATAGTACGACAAAAAAATAAGAATGTTTTGTCTTATGAACTATATGTCTATCTCCTTTTGTTTTCGAGATACAGAGCGACAAAATAGAATGTTTTATTTAGAATTTTTACGAAAATTTCCAAACGGCGCGAAATATTTTTATGAAATTTGGTATTCCGGGGTTTTTAAGGACGCCAAATACGCTGATCTAATTATTTTTTGTATATTTTGTAGAGGGCGCTAGTTACGCTAGATTCCTATTACATTTTAAGTTCTAATTTTTTTAAGGTTAGGTTTTTTAGCAATCGGGTTCCAATTTCTAATGTACAATTTTATTTTCTAAAAATAATGTACTCTTGTTAGAACTTCCTAATGTGGACGGTTTTCGAGAAAAAAGGCTTGTAATTGGACTCTTACAATATTACGGTGCAGAAAATAAGTGACTTTTCTCAAAGTAGGCTTATATCAAAACTTATTGATGGATGTCTCACAGACAACGCATGCATTCTTAGTAATATTTTAAACTCTAATTAACTTTATATAAAAATTTTAGTGACTGTAATTAGTCATTACTAACTACAGTCACTAACAATCACTAAAATTTTGATATAAAATTAATTAGAGTTTAAAATGTTACTAAGAACGTATGCGTTGTTTATGAGACATCCGTCAATAAGTTTTGACATAAGCCTACTTTGAGAAAAGTCACTTATTTTATACACCGTAATACTGTAAGAGTTCAATTGAAAGCCATTTTTCTCGAAAACCGTCCACATTAGGAAGTTCTAACAAGAGTACAGTATTTTTGGAAAATAAAATTGTACATTAGAAATTGGAGCCCGAATGGTAAAAATCCTAACCTTAAAAAAATTAGAACATAAAATGTAATAGGAATGTAGCATAACTAGGGCCCTCTATGAAATATCTAAAAAATAATTAGCCCAGCGTAGCATCCTTAAAAACCCCGGAATACCAAATTTCATAAAAATATGTCGCGCCGTTTGGAAATTTTCGTAAAAATTCTATTTAAAACATTTTATTTTGTCGCTCTGTATCTCGAAAACAAGAGGAGATAGACATATAGTTCAAAAGACAAAAAATTCTTATTTTTTATCATACTATCACCCCCTAAATTTACGGGAGATCTTTCTGAAACACCCTGTATACAAGGTGTTAACGAAATAAGTATTCAAAATTAGAGAGTATGTAAATCATGTTGAAATATGATGAAAACCTTAGTAGAGCTTTTGTCAGTGGCGCCCCCTAAGGGAGATACAGCCCCTTGAAGGGGTAACTCAGGAAACAGTTTTTATTTCATAACTTCAAAACGATTTAATATTAAATCACGAAATTTTGGGGTTGTGTTACTATTTATATGCTTAATAATCGGTATAATATACAAATCAAAATTTGCTACAGAGGCCTAAGAAAATGCGGGATCATGGGGCATATTTTACAATTTTTTTATTTATTAATTTATTAGGCCCCTCTAGCAAATTTTGATTTGTGTTATTATACCGATTATTAAGCATATAAATAGTACTACAACCTTAAAATTTCGTGATTTAATATTAAACCGTTTTGAAGTTACGCAATAAAAACTGTTTCCTGAATTACCCCTTCAAGGGGCTGTATCTCTCTTAGGGACCGCCACTGACAAAAACTCTACTAAGGTTTTTATCATATTTCGACATGTTTTACATACTCTCCAATTTTAAGTATTTATTTCGTTAACAACATACAGGGCATCCAAAAAATTTCAAAATGTGAAATTTTCCCCAGTGCCTTTAATTTTTGTTTTAGTTAAAAACTGTATTTATTAAATACAGTTTTTAACGAAAATAAAAATTAAAAGCACTTTGCTTAGGGAAAATTTCACATTTTGATATTTTTTGGGCGTCCTGTATATTTTATTATACAGTGTTTAAATTATAATTTTTTTTTATTTATTTTTGTAAATTATCTCAGAGTTTTAAAGGTATAGACTCGAAATTTGATGGTTGTATTTTATTTAGAAATATTGACAGCAACCTACTAGATATTGTATCAATAGAAATTAAAAATACACGACTCGCAATAAAATGTGTTATTTTTTTCCTCAAAAACGGTGCATCCTAAAAAAAAAATTGAAGAGACCAATTTCATTCAGAATTGATGACGGGTTTCTAAAAAAATATCAAAACTGGAAAAAGTCAGAGGCGTACTATTTTTTTTATTAAAAAAATG
The DNA here is from genome assembly GCF_000390285.2 of Anoplophora glabripennis. NCBI lineage: Eukaryota > Metazoa > Arthropoda > Insecta > Coleoptera > Cerambycidae > Anoplophora > Anoplophora glabripennis. The sequence continues at coordinate 1,409,809 of NW_019425991.1, read as the reverse complement.
TGGCGTTCTCGCACGAACGCCACTGGTGCAAGTAGAAATATTCGGATCACCCCAAAAAATGCACATATATCCTTCCAAAGCGTTTTTCAAATTTCAAGTCGATATCTTTAAAACTATTTGAAATAATTAACAAAAATAAATAAAAAATTAAAATTTAAATACTGTATTTCGGAAACGAAGCATATTTCGATCTACGTTTATATGAACTATTTTTCACAAAATAGCACACGCTCTTAAAATAAAAAAAAAATGCTGTATTAACAAATTTTGATTGTATAAATTTGGGTTGTTTAATCGGTATATTAAATATAAAAAATGCCGTATTAACAACTTTTTATTAGATACATTCAGGCAGGATTGTTTAATATGTGATAAATTTAGCAATGGGCATAGGCAATCCTATAGTACAAGTTCTTAAAATTAAAAAAATGCCGTATTAACAAATTTTGATTGGATAAATTTGGGTTGTTTAATAGGTAAAGAATTTGTCAATATTCATAGGCAACCCTACAATACATGTTGAAATAGCAAACTAACAGATTTTTATTAGATAAATTCAAGCAGGAGTGAGTTGTCGAAACGTAAAAAAATGCAGTAAAAAAAGGATCTCATAATATGCTATTAAATATAAAAAATACTGTAATAACAACTTTTTATTGGATTAGTTCAGGCAGGGTTATTTAATTTGTGAACAATTTGGCAATGGGGATAGGCAATCCTATAGCACACGCTCTTAAAATTAAAAAAAAAATGCCATATTAACAAATTTTGATTGGATAAATTTAGTTGTTAATCCGTAAAAAAATTGGCAATATTCATAGGCAACCCTACAATACATCAGGGCAGGCCTTGGCGTTCTGATAGCTGGCCCGCCCCCGCATAGCTTAGCTCGAGAACAACAAGGGCAGGTTAAAGATTCCTAGCTAAAACTAAAGAAGTATAGCTGGCGGTGATCAGGTACATAGGCTATGCAACCCGAAAAAACCACCACTTCTTAATAGCGGACAAATTGTCCATGTTGGCTCTCTTAAAACTGCATTTTTGTACATTTCAACACAAGCAAGATGTTTTAACAAGAGTTTGTCTAATACAAAATTCTAAATAACATTGCCAATGTTTTATCTGTAAACAATTCTGTTATACCTACATTTTTTTAGTAGACATTTGTTACGGTGGCATTTTTTATTGCCTATTGCAAAATTTTTCACATGTAGACAGTGTGGAAGAAAAATCAATAACGTGGTATTTTTTTTAACCCAGTAAATTACTTGTAACTGTTTCTGTGATTTTCAGTTGCGACTTTTTCCAAATCATTTGCTAACCACTTTTTTTTTTTCAGGTAATGAACGTTGGCGATATCACCGCAACAAGAATCTACAAATTACAAGGCTGATAAATCTAGCTTTAGATCATTTTATACGTTTTTTGTACTGATAAGGTGATAATCAGTAGTTATCGAAGCCAAAAAGTTACGTTACATTTCTCTTTATATTGATTCAATCATTTGTTAAGTTAGTTAAGAATGCATTTTGTATTACTGCAATTATTCCATTGAAATAAAAATTGTTTTTTCCCAACTGGTTTTTCAATTCTAGCGGAACGATGCAGAGAAAATTTTATATGGGGTGGTGCAGGTTTTAATGCAGAAAACCACAAAATTATTTTAAGTAAAAAGTTAGTATGAACCAGGTTGTAGTTCACCTCATTTTCGAGATACAGGGTGTTGAAATTATAAAAAATATATTTTTTGAAATGTAACTAGAGATGTTTGACGTAGACTGATGAAATTTGCTCCACTGATTTATCCAAGTGGAAGTAAATACCCGTAAGAATAAAAAAAATATCTATTTTGAAAAAAAAATAATGTGAAATTAATTCGTTTTTCTGCTTACGATTATTTTTAAATTTCTCATATCATCCCTTAACTTCTAGCCACCGTAACTGTTAATTTTAATAGTACAAGAAAAAGTCAACCGGTCATTTTTATGTAAAATGTTTTGCTCTACAACTTTTATAAAATCGACGTCTCAGGTTTTAGTTTTTTTTAAATTTCCGATAATTTCCAACTTTCTATAGAAACAGTTATTTTTAGACCGTATAAAGGATCATAAAAACGCTCCAGGGAAAGAGTCCCGGAAAAAGTCCGAGGGAGAACTCTGGGGAAAACTCCGGGGGAAATGTCCGGGGAAAAACTTCGGGTAAATGCTCGGGGTGAAAAGTTCCAAGTCAAAAGTCTGGGGAAAAAGTCCGCGAAAAAAGTCCGGGGGGAAAACTTCGGAATAAAGGTCCGGGGGAAAACTCCGGGAGGGTAAGTCCTGGGGAAAACTCCGGGAGGGGGGGGAACTCCAGGAAAAAGTTAGGGGAAAAAACTCAGGGCAAAATCTCTGGTGCTTAGTATCTGTTAAGAATGCAAAAATAAGGCAAAAACGGTCCGTTTTTAGAATAAAATAGAATCACAACAATGAGTTACAAGCAGTGACTTTAAATCAAAAGCAAATGTTTAATTTTAATCAGACAAGAAGTTAAATAGAATTTCATGAAAATCCGAAATATTTTATAAAATATGTTTTTTTTCAAATGTCAACACTAAAAATTCCTATGAAGGAATAATCGAAACATCCTCTAGAGCTTATTGATGGATATAGTCACTTTCATCGACAACTCTTAGCTGCAGCAGATAAAACGGGCACTCCCGATGTTCTTCAGATTTTTTTGGGCAACTAAATACGTTTATACAGTGGCAATTCAAAGTTTATGGAGTCCTGTAAATAGTGGCGACGCGGAGCAATTTTTCACCACCTACAACATTGTCATCACAGACAGAAGGATCGGGCTGTTGGAAGAAAATGTAGAAACGATAGCAATGTTGGCTTTCAACTAAGAACAGACTATTTGATACAGTCAGAGTTAAGTTAAATTTAAAAAAGTCGCGCCAATATTTTTTATAAAGTGAGAATTTCTTTTATTTTACAACTTTATTATTCTGTTGCTGTCTTGAAGATTTGTTTTTGGTTTTAGCGAATAAATGCGAAATTTTGGATTTTTGATTTTGGTTTTTGCGAAATTCGATTGTTTTTTAAACAATTACGAATCTTGTTCGTGAGGCCAGATATTTTTTTGGTATCAAATAACGCTTTTTGATTCCATTTGATAGGATTTTTTTCTGAATAAACTTAAACCTATAAAATAGTGTAAAATATACTAGAACTAGTCCAGACGGTATGTGTTTCAGAGAGTCCATATTTGGGTGAATCGTATATCCACAGGAATTTTTGGCTTTTTGGCTTTCAAATATCACTAGAAGTGAACATTTTTCTATGCGCATAAAAAAAAGTGGGCTTAACTTATGACGGCACAATATGTTAAAAAAATTCGAAAAATGTCATATTTTTCTTCCTATTTAATTATGTATCTTTTCAAGAGTTGATTTTAGGCGAAAATGGAAGAGGAAAAAAATTTTGTAATTAAATTTTACAAAATATGACTAGTTACAAATCGAATGAATCATGATTATTATTGTAAAAATCGAAAAAATCGTCAAAAATGGGGTTAAAAACAGTACTTTTTAGGGTCTTTAAGTTGGGTATAGGACCTTCATACTTGGCTCAAGAAAAGTTCATGTTATGTAGAATCATCACACCAAATTTCATCAAAATCGGTTCGATAGCTTTTGCATAATAATTTTGCAATCTAGATTTTGAAACAAAAATTAGCAAATTTTCAAAATTTTGCACAGCAAAAACCAATGCCCGTGGATACTTGAAAATTTAATCACATATAGAAGGGCTCTCAAGCTTTCACACGCTCTTTGAAAAATTCGAATCCGTCAATTAGGAGAGCTCTGGCGCTTGTTTAAACATTGGTCGAATTTTTGTACTATAATTTTGTATTTTTGTAATATAATGAGTTAATTTCTCATTTGCTTATATTTTAAACAATAAATAATATGTGAATTATACTTTACTCACAAAAGAAATGATGATTAAATTAATAATTAATTAATTACTAATTTTCGACATATTTTGAAAATAATTGTTGTTTAAACAATTTTAGAATATTAAAATAAATTTGTTTTTGATCTTTGATAAACAGTATATAAGTTTATGCACTTACCTTTGAAAAATAAAAAAATAAAGTTGATAATTAAAGGAAGTTTAAAGATAAATAATTATCGGACTGTTGAAAGACCAATAATTGTTAACGATAGGCATTTGAAAATACGCTAATTGTTTTTTTTTTAATCGCGAGACATCGATTTAAAAAAAAAATCATCAAAATCGGACCTCTAGAAACCGAGACATTAAAAATTTTTAAGCTCTCTACCAAGCCCCACCACCACCAACACCACCACCAGTACGATTTTCTTGAATTTCTCGATTGCATAAATAACCTGGTAAGTATTCACAATACTAACTGTATTTTTCGAAAAATTAGCCTGGATGTCCCTGTATAATACATTTAAAGTAAATGATGGTTAACTTTGATCGGTTATAACTACGTAATTAATTGACTAATCGATCTGTTTTTCTTTTAGAGAAGCGTCTTTCCAAGAACTTTTAAAATATATTTTAAAAAATTTGATTTGATTGAGTATTCACAGTTATTCTAATTGTTTGTAAGTACAAAGATTCGACCAATGTTTAAACACGTGCCAGAGCTCTCCTAATTGACGGATTCGAATTTTTGAAAAAGCGTTTGAAAGCTTAAGAGCCCTTCTATATGTAATTAAATTTTCAAGTATCTAAGGGCTTTGGTTTTTGCTGTGTTTTTTTGCAAAATTATGCAAAATCTATCGAACCAATTTTGATGAAATTTGGTGTGATGATTCTACATAACATGAACTTTTCTTGAGCCAAGTATGAAGGTCCTATACTCAACTTAAAGACCCTAAAAAGTACTGTTTTTAACCCCATTTTTGACGATTTTTTCGATTTTTACAATAATAATCATGATTCATTCGATTTGTAACTAGTCATATTTTGTAAAATTTAATTAGAAACATTTTTTTCCTCTTCCATTTTCGCCTAAAATCAACTCTTGAAAAGATACATAATTAAATAGGAAGAAAAATATGACATTTTTCGAACATATTGGGCGCCAATAGTTAAGCCCAGGTTTTTTTTTATGCGCATAGAAAACTTTTCATTTCTAGTGATATTTGAAAGCCAAAAACCCAAAAATCTCCGTGGATATACGATTCACCCAAACCAAAACAGATACCACCTAGTCTAAACTGAAAGAAACTGTATTTATTTAACTCTGTAGTAGGTATGTTGCGGATCCAGAGGTAAAGTGGTAAAAAACAAGACTAGCTGATGGTAGACTTTAATAGATTCAGTTTTAAATATAAAAAAAATACCAATTAATCGCTATTATTAAATCTTCCCTAGTACCAACGAACGGAGGAAGACGTACAAATAATCACTCGTGAGGGGGTTACACAAATACTTGTTTTATCTGAGGCAATAACAGGATAGAAACTAAATATCGTTCAACTTTCACGGGTCGTTTTAGGATTACCACTGCGGAATGTGACTTAAAAGCAAAACCGCCGTTTGGCGGGGTCTTCCGCACCCGTACGTTCCCAAACGGACGATATAAAAATACACTACAGACTTTAACATGTGCGTTTTTTAATTCTGAACACTGCACCGTCGTCCACACCACACCCTTAATTAAAACTTTGCTGGTTTAACGCCGTTTTGGGAACGTACGGGACCCGTCAAGCGTTCCCGGAAACGACGAACGAGTAATAATCCTAAAACCGCCGTTCTGGGGCACAAGTTTCGTTCTCGAATAACTCAATCACTCTCGTTAAGTTTAGCTAACAACAACGCCCTCTGTTTCTCGAGCTCAGACTCACTCACGTCCCCGGTCCTCCCGTCTCCGTCCTGTCTATATTTTTCCGAAGGCGTGCTCTGCAGAAATTGAAAAAACATTCCATTAACTTCTAATATAGTTGCGGGCGGTCGGCTGTCCGCCGGGAATCCCCATTTCCACGTCCCGTCCGTTCCTTGCGGTCTGGCTCGGGATCCCGGACGGCGGAAAAGGCGGTTACTTTTAAGGTTTCCGGTTTACGAGCTTTATACGACGTGGATATGTCTATAAAGTCGTGCGTAGGGCAATATATTGGTTGAAAGCCCGAGAAAATAATTTTGTGTTTTCTCTGCACAGAAATTGTAATGTGCTGTTCATTTCGCATAGTGTTCAGACTTTGTCCGGTCAAATTAGTCATAAAAATAGTGTACCCAAGGTCTCCACCAAAATTTAGCTCTATCGGAATTTTCGTTATTTGAAATGTCTATTTTCACCAGACTAACTTGGAACATTCGGTTGTTACAAGCTCCTATTTCTATCTTTGTTTATTGTGTATAAAAAGAGGACGACCGAGACTGCATGATTTGATTGAAGCGTGTCAGTGCTTGTCATAAGCGAACAAATGGGAAAGACGTTATTGCAATGTGTCATTAAAAATGAAATCGACATATGTTATCTGCAGTATTTTTGCCTCCTGATCACGAATCCGGTGTCAGAATTGAGCTATCACATGACAGGAATTTCCTAACCTCAAAAAACAGGTACAAAAATAGCAAAAATTTACGAAAAAGTGATAGGAAAAATACAAAAATTTTTTTTTCTATATTCAAATGTTCATTTACATAGTTAAGACCCCGCCGAACGTGAATTAGCGGTCAGAATTGATGGTTCTTTTTGTAACCTCAAAAAAACGGGTCAATTAAGGTCAAATATCACGAATTTTCAAAAAATAACAAATTCGCGCCAAATTTGGCATACGGGGGTTTTCAGGGTCGCTGATCGCGGATCCGAGGTCAATTTTGCAAAATTCAAGATGGCGGATCCAAGATGGACGACCAAATTTTCGAAAAATAACAGATTCGCATTAAATTTGGTATAAAGGGGTTTTCGGGGTCGCTGATCACGAATTCGAGGTCAATTTTGCAAAATTCAAGATGGCGGATCCAAGATGGACGACCAAATTTTCAAAAAATAACAGATTCGCATTAAATTTGGTATNAAACAGGTACAAAAATAGCAAAAATTTACGAAAAAGTGATAGGAAAAATACAAAAATTTTTTTTTCTATATTCAAATGTTCATTTACATAGTTAAGACCCCGCCGAACGTGAATTAGCGGTCAGAATTGATGGTTCTTTTTCTAACCTCAAAAAAACGGGTCAATTAAGGTCAAATATCACGAATTTTCAAAAAATAACAAATTCGCGCCAAATTTGGTATACGGGGGTTTTCAGGGTCGCTGATCGCGGATCCGAGGTCAATTTTGCAAAATTCAAGATGGCGCATCCAAGATGGACGACCAAATTTTCGAAAAATAACAGATTCGCATTAAATTTGGTATAAAGGGGTTTTCGGGGTCGCTGATCACGAATTCCAGATCAATTTTGCAAAATTCAAGATGGCGGATCCAAGATGGACGACCAAATTTTCGAAAAATAACTGATTCGCATTAAATTTGGTTTAAGGGGGTTTTCGGCGTCGCTGATCACGAATTCGAGGTCAATTTTGCAAAATTCATGATGGCGGATCCAAGATTGACGACCAAATTTTCGAAAAATAACAGATTCGCATTAAATTTGGTATAAAGGGGTTTTCGGGGCCGCTGATCACGAATTCGAGGTCAATTTTGCAAAATTGATGATGGCGGATCCAAGATGGACGACCAAATTTTCGAAAAATAACAGATTCGCATTAAATTTGGTATAAAGGGGTTTTCGGGGTCGCTGGTCACGAATTCGAGGTCAATTTTGCAAAATTCAAGATGGCGGATCCAAGATGGACGACCAGATTTTCAAAAAATAACAGATTCGCATTAAATTTGATATAAGGGGGTTTTCGGGGTCGCTGATCACGAATCCGAGATCAGTTTTACAAAATTCAACCCGTGAATAGATCTTTTACAGAAAAAAGTACAAGATATAGCCGAAAAAAAGTAGGTTAACACACGATTGGGTACTCAGGTTATAAAGTAAAATTTTACAAAATGAATTTCGCAATTGAAAACCCCCATATACCAAATTTGGCGGGATTGTCATTTTTTGAAAATTTGGTCGGCCATCTTGAATCCGCCATCTTGAATTTTGCAAAATTGACCTCGGATCAGCGAGCCAGAAAACCCCCGTATACCAAATTTGGCAGAAATGTGTTATTTTTTGAAAATTTGGTCGGCCATCTTGATTCCGCCATCTTGAATTTTGCAAAATTGACCTCGGATCAGCGACCCAGAAAACCCCCGTATACCAAATTTGGCAGGAATGTGTTATTTTTTGAAAATTAGGTCGGCCATCTTGAATCCGCCATCTTGAATTTTGCAAAATTGACCTCGGATCAGCGACCCAGAAAACCCCCGTATACCAAATTCGAAGCGAATATGTTGTTTGAAAATTCGTGATATCTGACCTTAATATCGTTTTTTTGAGGTTAGAAAAAGAACCATTAATTCTGATCTCGGATTCACGTTGGGTGGGGTATAAATGAACATTTGAATATAAAAAAAAAATTTTTTGTATTTTTCCTAGCACTTTTTCATTAATTTTTGCCATTTTTAACTTGTTTTTTGAGGTTAGGAAATTCCTGTGATGTGATAGCTCAATTCTGACACCGGATTAGTGATCAGGAGGCAAAAATACTACAGATAACATTTGTTGCATGAAAAATAGACAACTTTTCTTTTTTTGTGTGGCTGTGTAATCAGAGTAGTTGTAAATAAATGAAATTAAAAGAATTCAAGTATGAAACTTGGATATTTCGGTGAGCAATGCCACGAAAACGAGTAGTTTATTAATAAACGTGTTTATTTTGACAAAATATGGATAAATGTAGGGCATACAATCTCCAAAGTTTGGTGAAATACAAGGTGTTAGAAGTTTGACTGCTTTAATTTTAACAGACGATAGAATACAATAAAATAAATAAAAAAACCTTCCATTTCCATGCTTAATTCTAAAAAATAATTAGCGTCGTAATAAATTTAAAATTCGAAAAAATTCATATCGAGCAATGTGACAACGGCGCGGCGGATAACATGAGATAGTCCAATTAAATAAGCCTTTAAATCGAAATTTTGGTCAACTTGCCTGAATTTTTGATATGAATTAGTTTGAGGCATGTAATAACAATAAGTGACAGTAATTTTTTGTTCAACCCCCGGCCAAGGGTGAAGAAAGATAAAACAAAGGGGTTTTTCAAGATAATTCAATACGGGTAAGGGCTAGAAAAAAAAAGTTTTCGTATAAAAATTGTAAAGCATACAATTCTACATAAAAATGGTCTCTTGACTTTTTCTTGTATTATTAAAATTAACAGAGTTAGGGAGGCTAGAAGTTAAGTGAAGATTTTAGAAATTTAAAAAATCATAAGCAGAAAAATGAATGAATTTTGTAAATTTTTTTTCAATCTACTCTAAAAAATGTAACGTAATGTAATGTTCAGAGAAATAGGTATATTTTTTAATTTTTAATAAGAAAGTTATAACAAAAAATCAAATTTTTAATCGTTAATTTTAATGATTTAACAAAATTAAATTTCTGAAATCTTCCCTTAACTTCTAGCCTCCCTAACTCTGTTAATTTTAATAGTACAAGAAAAAGTCAAGATGCCATTTTTATGTAGAATTGTATGCTTTACAACTTTTATAAGAAACTTTTTTTTCTAGCCCTTGCCCCTTTTGAGTTATCTTGAAAAACTCCTTTGTTTTATCTTTTTTCACCCTTGGCCGAGGGTTGAACAAAAAATTACTGTCACTTATTGTTATAACATACCTCAAACTAACTCATATCAAAAATTCAGGCAAGTTGACCAAAATTTTGATTTAAAGGCTTATTTAATTAGACTATAAGCTGTTAAACAATATGCAATTCAGTTGGTATCTGGAATTGGACTGTGTCTGAGTGTTTTTCGAGTAACACTTGCCGTCTTCGTTTTGGGGAGATATTTCTAAAATATCAAGTCGAAACTCGATAATTGTTGAAACGGCCGAGATATACTCTAAAAAATGTGTAATTTTGGACACGATTTCACAAGAATCACAACGAATATAAATCGAATATCTCGGTAAAAGTTCAAGAGACGAACACAGCGCAAGCTCGCAACTATCGAGACATATCCACGCCTTGTGTCTCCCATCGACACGATCTATGTCCAGTTTTTTTATAATCTGTAGGGAAATATTTGTTTTTTTTTTCCAAACGACCGCCACCTTTTCCGCGCCGTCCCTCACCATCCCGGCCTCGCTTCCATCATTTTCATCTGTCGTATCGTACCGTCCTTAGACATATGTACACAGAAATCAACAATCAATAACTATTTCCTGTACCACTAACGTTTAATGACGAACAACTTACCAACTAATCAATAATAAGTTAAATAAAATGAACGACAAAACCAAAAAAAAAGGCAAAAAGAGGAAAAAAAAAATTCGGAAATAAACTGATTAGTAATAACTCACTGATGGACTTTTTCTCTTGTGCTTTTTCTTCGACTTTTTCTTCCGGTACTCCTCGGCGCTGTCGTCCGTGTAAGGCGTGGGGCTCTTCGACTTGTTCCGCTTCGACTTCTTGTGCTTCTCGCTGTCCGATTCGCTCGTGCTCGACGACTTGTACTTCTTGCTCTTCTTCTTCTTGGATTTCTTCGAGCGCGAGTGGTGGTGGCTGCACGACTCCTCCATCTCGTGCTGGAAATCCTTAAACAGAGCAAAGTTAACGGCTTGCTCCCCCGAACGGGAACCGAGTAGTTACTTTGTACACTTTAACTCTCTCCGAATCGGAATCGAAAGCCACGAACTCCTTCTCGCTCTCCAGTTTCGGCCTCACTTCGTCCCACGACAGCTCGAAGTCTACGTTAAGCTCGCGCAGGAGGTTCTTGAAGTTGTTCTCCAGCTTTTTCAGTCGCTTCGTCTCCTCCTTCAAACGCTCCTTTTCTTTGACTTCCGCCTAAAAAAAAATATACATGTTTCAAGATTAATTTCAGTTTAAAATCTACTTTTACCTTTTCCAGGAACGAGTTGAACGTCAGCTTGACGTTCCCAGCGTCTAAAGTCGCAGATCTTTTATCTTCGCAGATGACTGTGGCGAACTGGTCGAAAGTCGTGTCCACTTTAACCTCGAAGTCCTTCTCCCGGAGGATCTCCTTGATGATTTTTTTCTCGTCGTGGAAACGCGACTTCAGGTCCTCCACGTAGAATTTGAAGAGGTCTAGAGGCGTCGAACCGCTCTGACCTGGAACGAGAAAGATCCGAATTAGTCGATAACTTTTCAGGACTGATACACCAGGAAAATTAGCGAAAATAAAAAAGAAACGAAAAAAGTCCTATCCGCGAGGTTATTGTAAAATTGTCTAAAGGAACATAATACGAGACATCTCTCGTCTCGTGAGTCAAAAAATTTGATTAGCCAACTTTTCTGTTTAAACAAATAAGTGAGGAAAACAGTTTTTTCACTTTGCAGGGAAAACCATCAATTTTAGCGAAAAGTGACTCTCAGACAGCTTATAGGGAGTAAAATTATCTACAAAATGAGACTGGTTAAATTAAAATCGGTTAATAAACAAAAAAGTTATTGCAAAAAAACAAGAAAAGTGCCCATTTTTTCATTTGTTTATAACTATCGCATTTATTGTTAAAATTTTATAAAACCTATGACAAGTTGAGGGTTTTGTCATACTTCAAAAGTGTGCCAAAAGTGGGCGCTGTAGGTGCAATAGTTTTCGCACAATTCTATTTGTTTATAGCGGAGGCTCCAAAAGTTATGAACTTTAAGCCTCTGTACAGACGTTAATTTTCAATCAAACATGATTCTGAAAGCGTCATTGTAATCTTAAAGACGCAATTAAGCGACCTATTAAAAAATATCACCGTTTTTTTGACATTAACATTCTCAAATTGTGCATTAAAAAACCGTGCGTTTTTCGCTTATAAACAATTTGAATAACATTGTTGCTATTTATGCTATCTCACCGAAAATAGGTGCAATGGATAGCTGGAAAAAAAATACAGTTTTAAAATAAAAAAAGTGCCCTCTACGACCAACAGGAGCCAAGATAAGAATCTTTTTTTAAAAAATCGTAGCGCAATTGTTTATAAATATTAAGACTTGAATTTTTCGCAAAATAAAGTTTACGACGTAAACTACGATTTCCCGTGAATTGCATTGAAAAATGTGGAAAATTAACGACTCACGAGCCCTTTAAAGAGAAGGTACTCGCTAAGTAAACTGTCCGGCGGCCGGCGGCGTGGTGGTGGGGGAAGTGCGCGCTGTAAATTTTGCAATATCTCGGCTTCTATTCATCGTAGAAACTTTTTTTTTTTTTAAACTGGGGTAGCTCGACGAAAAAATAACAATGGGCATATTTACGAATTCGTAGAATAGCCCTGAACCCCAGAAAAAATGCATCTTTTATAATTAATTTTTTTTAATTTACAAAAATGTCACAAAAATTATTGTTAAACGAAATATTAATTAAAATTTCAATTTCGGAATTATTTTACTATTATTAAATAAATAAATGAAGCTATCGTTCATTTAAAAAGTTATTTCTTTTACATATTAAGGCAAAGTAAACTTGTTTTTTCAATATTTTGTTAGCTATTTAATTACGATTTAAATGTAAAATTAAAGTAAAAATTCATAAATTATTTTCAAATTATTATTTCTCATAAAAATAGAAAAAATTTTAAATTTTAAATTGTATTATATTGCATTATTTATATCTATTATTGAAAATGGTTGTGATTAATATTTTTTGAATTAATTTTGATTATGTTTATAAAATTAGTAATAAATATAATAAAAAAAACTTTATATATTAAAATTTCAAGAAGTTAAAATTGTAATTTTATCGACCGCATTATTTTTATTAATATTTTTTAATTTTGAGAATTTTGCAATAAATTCAAATGCTTTTTATTCTTTTTTAAATCTTTTAACAATAAATAATAATTTGAAAATAATTTGTGAATTTTTACTTTAATTTTACATTTAAAACATAATTAAATAACTAAATATTGTAAAAAGTAAGTTTACTTTGGCTTAATACATAAAAAAAAATAACTTTTTAAATGAACGATAGCTTCATTTATTTATTTAATAATAGTAAAATAATTCCGAAATTGAAATTTTTATTAATATTTCGTTTAACAATAATTTTTGACATTTTTGTAAATTAAAAAAAATTGAATATAAAAGATGCATTTTTTCTGGGGTTCAGGGCTATTCTACAAATTCGTAAATATGCCCATTGTTATTTTTTCGTCGAGCTACCCCTGTTTTAAAAAAAAAAGAAGTTTCTACAACGAATAGAAGCCGAGATATTGCAAAATTTTACAGCGCGCATCAATTTGAACTTTGGATTTCACTTTTCTGGTGCGCGCGACTCGCATGGACGAGCTTCCCCCACCACCACGCCGGACATTCTACTTCGCAAAGTATCTTCTCTTTAAAGGGCTCGTGAGTCGTTAATTTTCCACATTTTTCAATGCAATTCACGGGAAATCGTAGTTTACGTCGTAAACTTTATTTTGCAAAAAAAAAAGTCTTAATGTTTATAAACAATAGGGTGGGTCAAAAAAATCGACTATTTTTTTTTTACTTTATACTCTGAAAAATAAGACGCCTCTAGAAAATTCTCTCCAAATATGAGCTCTTAATTTTAATAGGAAGGTTCTCCACTTTACAGTTTTCCATTTTTTCCTCAGTATTAGAAAAAAAAATTCATATCTCTCTATCAACTGTTCGTTAAAAATATCTCTCCTCATATACTTGTAGGAAATTGAACGCTCCACAAAAAAGGTCTCTTACAATTTTTTCGTAAACCTCGCCGTTTAAAAGATATTAATGGTTGAAGTTTGATTATTTTAAGACAAATTTCTGTTTTGCTTATGAATTTTATAACTATAACTTATAATTTTATAACTTTAAGTTGACAAAAAATCATTATGAAATGCGTAATTCATAGTTTTGTAAGAAATTAACTGCTCTACAAAAATGGTCTCTTATGATTAGTCGATTAAATAAAGCATTTAAAAGATATTCATCGTCAAACTTCAATGCACGCCAATTTTAACAGTTTTTGATTAATAATTCGGAAAATTTCAATTTAGTTTATGAGTTTCAGGGATATTTATACGCATTTGAGTTTCTATGAACAGAGAAATGTTTTAAACTATTTTTCGTTTTTTTTTTAGTCGTAAGCATGTTCGGTTACATCGAAAAAAATAAATTGGGGTATTATTTCTGACTGAGTCAATGATTCATTAAATCTTGAAAAAATAACGTTTTTGTGACAAATTTATTATGAAAAGTATTAATCTTAAAGAAAAAAAATGTTCAATTTGTTATTAAGTAAAAAGTTTTTTTATTTAATTATCAAGTGAGTTATACAATTTTAAACATTTATAAAATATTCGTACACTTTCACTGTAAAAATTTTTCTTTATAAATAATATAAAATAGTTTAAAACATTTCTCTGTTCATAAAAACTCAAATTTGTATAAGTTTCCCTGAAACTTATAAATTAAATTCAAATTTTCTGAATTATTAATCAAAAACTATTAAAATTGGCGTGCATTGAAGTTTGACGATGAATATCTTGTAAATGCTTTATTTAATGGACTAATCATAAGAGACCATTTTTGTAGAGCAGTTAATTTCCTACAAAACTATGAATTGCGGATTTCATAATGATTATTTGTTAACGAGTTATAAAATTCATAAGCAAAATAGAAATTTGTCTTAAAATAATCAAACTTCAACCTTTAATGTCTTTTAAACGGTGAGGTTTACGAAAAAATTGCAAGAGACCTTTTTTGTAGAGCGTTCAATTTCCTACAAGTATATGAGGAGAGATATTTTTAACGAACAGTTGATAGAGAGATATGAATTTTTTTTTCTAATACTGAGGAAAAAATGGAAAACTGTAAAGCGGAGGACCTTCCTAATAAAATTAAGAGCTCATATTTGGAGAGAATTTTCTAGAGGTGTCTAGCAACCTATTTTTCAGAGTATAAAGTAAAAAAAAATAGTCGATTTTTTTGACCCACCCTAATAAACAATTGCGCTACGATTTAAAAAAAAATTCTTATCTTGGCTCCTGTTGGTCGTAGAGGGTGCTTTTTTTTAAATTCGTATTTTTTTGCCAGCTATCCAATGCATCTATTTTCGGCGAGGTAGCATAAATAGCAACAATTTTATTCAAATTGTTTATAAGCGAAAATCGCACGGTTTTTTAACGCACAATTTGAGAATGTTAATGTCAAAAAAACGGTGATATTTTTTAATAGATCGCTTAATTAAGTCTTTAAGATGACAATGACGCTTTCAGAATCAGGTTTGGTTGAAAATTAACGCCTGTACAGAGGCTTAAAGTTCATAACTTTTGGAGCCTCCGCTATAAACAAATAGAATTGTGCGAAAACTATTGCACCTACAGCGCCCACTTTTGGCACACTTTTAAAGTATGACAAAACCCTCAACTTGTCATAGGTTTTATAAAATTTTAACAATAAATGCGATAGTTATAAACAAATTAAAAAATGGGCACTTTTCTTGTTTTTTTGCAATAACTTTTTTGTTTATTAACCGATTTTAATGTAACACATCTCATTTTGTAGATAATTTTATTCCCTACGAGCTGTCTGGGAGTCACTTTTCGCTAAAATTGATGGTTTTCCCTGCAAAGTGAAAAAACTGTTTCCCCCACTTATTTGTTTAAATAGAAAAGTTAGCTGATAAAATTTTTTGACTCACGAGACGAGAGATGTCTTGTATTATGTTCCTTAAGACAATTTTATAATAATCTCGCGGATAGGACTTTTTTCGAGTAAAAATTTTATATGCTTGGCCTACGAGACAAGAAACCAACATGACCTTGAAATAATTAAAATGTGATATCTTTTCCCACTTGCACGCATATGACACGAAAGGTAACGCCTAAGCTGGAAACCGACAAAGAAAAATCGAGAGAAATTAATTTACATTACCTAGCATTGCGGAGAACCTAATATCCGCCGATATTATGGGGTACAGTTCCACCCACAACGACATGGAAGTGAGCTTCCCCTCTTCGTGTAAATGATCGAGCAGCGCCAAGAACTGGTCCCTGTTCTTCCTGCACTGCCGCTTCATCCTACGCTTCTCCCTCTCCTTCTCCTCCATCTGTTCCTTCTCCAGGACGCGGATGTGCTCCTCGAAGACGATCAACGCGTCTTCCTTGTCCATCGCCAGCAAGTTGACGTCGTTCTTGAAGGAGCTGTTCTCGAGGAGGAGCACCTGAGCTTCGCTCCAGGTAGTGTCAAAGTTGATCTTCGTCATGCACTCGAGGACCTCGGCGAGCTTCTTCATGTTGCGCTTCTTGAGCACCTTCGCCTCCTCCTTCTCCCGTTTCGCCAGGTTGAACACGACGTCTTCGTATATGTCGCGGCGGTCGGAATCCGCCACGTTCTGCCAGATCTGTAAAAATATTCAAAAATTAGTTTTTTTTTGCATTATTTCATCAAGCCTTACCTCCAGGTGTCCGAAAATCTCGTCGCACTTGTAATACTTGGTGGTCGACGTTATCTTATCCGAATGCAAGAGGAAGTCTTCCAGCTGCTCCTTGGACCTCTTCGCCTTCAGCCGGTGCTCCTCCTTCTCGTCCTTCTGCTTTTGCGTCTTGTACGCGTTGAAGACCTGTTTCTTCTCGTTCAGCTTCTTGAAAGTCTCGTACCTGGGGTCATTGAATATGATCTTGACGCACTGCTCCCAGCTGGCGTTGGACGGTACGTTCTTGTCCTTGAGAAGTTCCTTGAACGCCTCCATGGCTTCTTTCTTGTCTTTGAACACTTTCGGTTCCGGAGTGGAGTTACGGGACTCCTTGGGGGGCTCGCTATGTGTCGAGGGATTCGAGTCTTCATCTAAAAAAAAAAAATTACAGTGCAATAATCACAAAAAACAGAAGATTTGAACAAATATATGCATGATATATAATTTTTTTATAATTAAACGTATTTACCTTGTTTCGGTGGGGGTGTGGGCAGAGAAATCGCCGCTAGCGTTGCTGCCATAGCAGCCTCCAAAGCGCTTTTCCCGCCAGGGCTAGGAACTGGAAAAAATCAACGTTATACCGAAACACCACAAACTAAATAGTTGCAAGTACCTGACGCTGTAACAATAGGAGAATTGGAGCCCGTCAGGGGTGCACTAGGCTGCTGGACGGGACTTGAAATCTCTTTGGGCGTTACAGGAGCCGACGGCGGTTTGGTCCTAAAAGACAAAAACGATTCATATATAAATTATACAGTTATTCAAAAACTCACTCCTCAGAGGTAATTTTCTTTTTTATCTCTTCCAATTCCGGCGGTATGACCCATCGCGACTCCTTCGTATTAATGTTGTGATAATATATTTTGCCATTGTCCGCGGTGTATTCCTTCCAAGGGCACTGCGATAACAGCAACTAGAACAACACAAAATTAAACATTTGCCACGGGAAACACGTTTTAAAGCTTCAATTTGGTACCTCTACGGCAGTCTTCAGTTGGTCTGGTTTCTGCCAGGAACTCTGCTTCGTTACGGAGTTGTAATAGTAAGTCCTCCCATCGGGAGCTTTATGTTCAGACCACTGATCCCCGGTGGTGGCCCCTGGAGGTCCCGGGGGGCCGAAATTGCCAAACCCGGGAGGTGGCACGCTGAAAGGTGGAATCATGGGCGGATAGGGCCCCATCCCGGCTGGCATCTGAGGCATCAGTGGTGGAGTTCCTATTCCTGGGGGAGGGACGAAGGCCTGGGGAGGCATGTTGGGGTCCTGCAAACACAAGCCGGAATACATAACCTCACAAGCGTGTATTGTTTTACTCACCATTTCTGATGGGGTATGGACAGGCTCTTGAATTTACTCGTTCATTTGGGTCTATATAGTTTTTTTTTTATTGTATAGTAGTGTAATGTACAGTTAAATTTATAAATAAACCGTTCATTGACGAACCCATTGAACTGTCAAACAACCAATACAGCTTGCTGTCATTGTCAAATGTCAAACGTCAAACGTCGAAATGTTAATTGAATTGTGAAGGTTTGTTGATTTGATCAATTTGAAAAAAGTCTATATCAGTCCTTTTTAAAACCTAAAAATAAGCAGGTGTGTTGTTATAACACGAACATATTTAAAAATTATTAATTTTTTTATAGTCATCATTCCAATGTAATTTATTTCTTATTGAAGATTTATCTACACAATCTCTTCATGTTCAATTCAAACTAACAAACCTCAATCCGGTGTCTTACAAAGACGACCTAGATTATTTTTCATGTTTTTTCATTTTTAGTGGCAATATAGTGAAAAAATGTAAATATCTTATTCAGATTTGGGTCAGTAGTGTTTGCAAAAGTCCCATCATCGATTTGTTAAAAACGTAAATCAACATCGTTGGTTTTTTCAGTGAAGAATTTGGATCAATGTAAGTATTTTTCTTTCATTATGCCGACCCGTTAAATGTTAAATTTAATTTGCGTTAAGGACGAACAGGTGGAATGAATACAAAAACGTGTTTTGTTAAAATAATGTTTAATAAATTTCTAACCTTATATCATATTAAAAAATAACAGGTTTCTTTCATCTGCAGTTACCCAATATACATTTCGATTACACAAACTTGAATAACTAATATTATTATTGCAAGAACAGTCACAAATAGCAAGACAAACACTATGAGAATGAGGTATTTTCAATGAATGACATTTTAAGAAGAAATACAAAAGAAACGTTTATTCAATACAAAAAATTCATTACACTCACAATCACTTGACTTTATTCATTCTTACAAAACATCTAAAGCTATATTTGAGTCTTTTGGAGATACAACGTTGAGAAAAAAATACTTAAAACTCCATCAGGACGTTCCTTTTACAGTTTTTCTTATCACTGTAATTCTTACGATCGGTATCATCGTTCCCAAAAACGTCTTGTGAGGCGTAGGTGATGTACAAGAACCCGTCACAGTGAGCGTGTATCGTATACACCTCCGCCAGCGTGAGGCTGAGGCTCATCATCGACCTGTTGTTCACCAGCAGGTAAAGCGCCTGATTTGGATTGAGCTTTATTCGGTTTCTGAAATAAAAATAGTGTTAAAAATTTAAATTTTTAAACTGAAGTATTCGATAAACGAAAGACGTACAAGATAAATTTATCTTAAAGCTTCGTTGTAAACACATCAAGGTCGTTCCTGTGACAAAGTAAGGTGAATAGATTATACGTAAAATTCTATGCATCGAAGAAATAAGTAATTGGGACGTAAATACAGAGAAGACCGAAGGACTGTTCTCATCTCGTATCGATAAAGCACATCTCGTGCTATTCTTCGAGTTCAGTAAACATATTCATGAGTATTTCATTGTTTGTCCGGCATATTTATAACTCCTGTTGTTTACGTACGAGTTAATTCGTACTTCTATCACTTTCCAGTGATTGGGAATCTGTACAGGACTGTATCCAGGATCAGCACAAACCGATAGTATTTGGGGTATAGAGCACTATATTTGTGTTAAAATAGTACCTTGTGACACTACTTACCTTATTATAGTTTGAAACTGCGACACTGTTATCTCCTGCGGCACCAAAAACTTGCTTTTATCCATTTCTGGCAAGCTGGACTCTTTCGGGTACCTCTGAACGATCACCTGAAAAAAAAATATGGAAGGGGTTGAAAAAGGATTGTAAAACACCCTGTATAGGTTACTTACAGGTATTTTAGTAGGGAATCTGCTCCTTATGGCCAGCACCTCCTCTTTCCTGACCCCTGGAAAAAAAACTGCAAATAAATATGGCTCAGTTACATCCACGTTTTTTGTCGCAAATTTGCAACAGTTTTTTATTTAGGAGCGTTTTTACAAGCTTTAAACAGCAAAGTATTGCGCCAATATCGTTAAGTATAAAAAAAAACATCTGTTAAAGGAAATCTGTAATATGTTTACCAGTAATAGGCCTCATTTCCGATTTTCTCGCGAGTTTACGCACAGCAAGGCTATAATGAACCTTCACAGCTGAACTTTAACAGTATACTAGATTCTGATATGCCGCATTTGTTTGTTAGAGGAATGTTTCTTATCACGTACTACCCCCATTATGAGAATATTGCAGGCGTCGTTTGAAGGGGCCTGGCCGAGGCGGGGGGTCAATTTTACGGTGCCTTCGCAGGTAGCAAGGGGTTTTAAAAAGCTTTGCTAGGAGGGTCTTATAAAATCATTTGTGGTAGCTTTCTCAAGATTTAAGGGTTGAAACTGTCGGAAATTGGTAAGAGCTTTAGAATTGGTTAAATATCCTGCTTCGCAGTTGACTTCAACATAACCTGTAAAATTTTTACACTTTTTGGATTCTAGCTCCTAATTTGCATGAAAAAATACTTTCAGGTAAACAGAAACATGGTACAGTTACAAAAAATGTTCTTTTTAATAACTAATTTGCCAAACGTTGATTTTATGTTATTCTCTTGCAGATATTACACTATTTTTTTAAGATTTAATGATTAAAACTAAAATAATTGGTAAGAATTTTAAAACTTGTTTTAACCAATTCAAAATATCAGTTCCTTTATTTGAAACATTTCTAGAGGTTTTGTAATGCTCCCAATTCGTATAAAAAAAGAATTTCAGGTCTTTTGCCTTCGAGAAACGTCGAGAAAAGCTCGTTTGGACTATCAAGAAGGCCTTTTTTCAACGACAGACTGTGCCAAACGTTAATAATTCCGCATCGTACTGACCTACTGCGTTCACTGGCTTCTTGCTGCCGCAGTGTGTACAGGCGACGGTTTTCTTTTTCCAAAACTGCCCCGTCGTCGTCGGAGTTGGGTTTTTCTGCCTCAGGCACACGTTGTTGTTGTCGAAAGTGTCGTAATCACCGGTTGTGAGACAGGCCGACTTGGAATACATCTAGGTGGTTTTTTCGGTGCACTTGCCGGTTTGTTTACACTTTTTTTTCCAAGGTGTTCGCTCTTTCACTTGTTCCGCGAAACGGTCGCGAGTCGACCACGCGTTCGCTTGTCTCGGAGGGGTATGGATGCGGGCGATGACTGTTAAATTGTTTTTCTTCTGCTGCTTATCGCTGCTGGTACTTGATTGTCGTATCGGTGACACGTTGATTTTCGTTTTTCCAGTTGCTGTTAATAAATAATCGTTTGGATATTGCGTTTTTCATCGAACTACACTTTAATTTTTTCTATTTATTATTCCATAGACCACCTTATTTAATAATACTGGAAAATCATGTATAAATAAAATGGCGTTGGACGTGAAAAAATTAGTAACGTTTCAAAAATTATATGATAAGCGTGTTTTTGAAACAGAAATTTCGCTTAAAAAAATAACCTCGATTTTTTTTAAATAGTTTATATAGGGTGTTCTGCAAGCTCTAGACAAACTTTAACAATTTCAAACATTTGATTTTTGAAAAGCTGTAACTTCGTGACTAATATCGAGAAAAATTTGAGATGAAAATTTTTTTTTAACATTGCGCAATCAAAAGAAATAATGCATGGCAAAAATTTTCCATTTTTTTTTTGTTTTCAAGGCTGTACATGGACTTTAGCCTGATTCATCAGCTTCAATTTGTTGTTTTTTTTTAATTTAAGATATCGGCTATTGAGTGAAGTTTGTAGGTTTTTTTAGCTCAATACATGCCCATGTAAATTTTGAAATCGATCGGTCGAACAGTTTTCCTTTCTTGAATCGTAAAAATTAAGTTTTTTGCTCCTTACACATTAATGATGAAGATAAAATAAATTTTTGTTTGTAATTTTTCTCATAATTTCGCGTTAAATACTCATCAGATATCGAAAAATAAAATTTAAAATAAAAAAATTTTTTGAAAATTTACAAAAAATTGCGTCTATTTTATAATTTTACATTGAATAAGTACTTATTTCAAATATCGACAATTTTTTTTTAAATTTAAAAAAAGTTAAAATTTGATTTGTTTTTAATTTTGATTTCTTTTTTTTTTCGATATTTGATGAGTATTTAACCCGAAATTGTGAGAAAAATAACGCAAAAAAAATTGTTTTATCTTAATCATTAATTAATGTTTAAGGAACAAAAAACCTGCTGAAGATAATAATAGGGTTGTTGACTATAAAAACAAACCATATACAAATTGTTGTTGATACAAAGATTTTATATAAAAGAACCTGCCTGTAGTCAAATTTTAAATATATGACAAATTAGTGGTAGAAATCATTTATGAATTTTTGTGTTACTTAAAAACTAGTCAGACGTCACAAGGGGCAATTGAACAAGAAGCTAGAAGCGGTCCTATTGCATAATTTTGAAGAAGAAAATATATCAAAATTGTCCATCAATGTCAATCCGTGTTACCCTGTTTCCTGTTTTTTAAACAAAAGTGACAGTAGTGACACTAGTGACAGCAGTCTATCAATTAAGAGTATTTGTGATAGTTATTATTAATTTCCTGATTGTAATGGATTCAATAAAATTTAAGTGGTGTTTTGTTCCACATTCCACATAGCCAATTGCATTATCTCCATAAGACTCCCGAACTGCACTATAATTTTCCGTAAATAAATAGGTATTTATATTTATTATTTATATTATAAATCGACACAATAAAATCGTTCATTAAATATGTTAATCCTTACCTGACTGCGGCGCCAAAACGATCGTCTCTTTTTAAAAATTCAATTCATAATCATAAAAATATCAATTTTCGGTAAAATTTGCGAAGTATTTTTCAAAAATCCCGTTTCACACATTATGCTTTAATTCTAAGGGAAGGAAGATATTAAATGATTATTATTAAATAATAATTTTACTTAATAAAGGAATTCGAAGATTAAAGAAAATAACTTGTAGACTTGAAAATATTTTATGCGACAATGTCACTGACAGACTGACACTGACACTACTGACAGTGTTGACAGAGCATCTTCTTTCTCCAATTTTTTTCCTTTACGCAATCATCTACACATAAGGCTTTTTTTCGCGAGTGAATATTGGTGAATACGTCTGACTTGTAGTTACTGTTTCTATCTCTTTGTAATCTTATTTCTAACCTTGTCTAACCTGAACAGATCGCGAAAATGTATATATTCACTATTCANTGAAACAGAAATTTCGCTTAAAAAAATAACCTCGATTTTTTTTAAATAGTTTATATAGGGTGTTCTGCAAGCTCTAGACAAACTTTAACAATTTCAAACATTTGATTTTTGAAAAGCTGTAACTTCGTGACTAATATCGAGAAAAATTTGAGATGAAAAATTTTTTTTGAACATTGCGCAATGAAAAGAAATAATGCAAGTCAAAAATTTTCCATTTTTTTTTGTTTTCAAGGCTGTACATAGACTTTAGCCTGATTCATCAGCTTCAATTTGTTTTTTTTTTAATTTTTAGATATCGGCTATTGAGTGAAGTTTGTAGGTTTTTTTTAGCTCAATACATGCTCTTGTAAATTTTGAAATCGATCGGTCGAACCGTTTTCCTTTCCTGAATCGTAAAAATTAAAAAAAAAATTAAAGTAGCAAGTTTTTTGCTCCTTACACATTAATTAATGATCGAGATAAAATAATTTTTTTTTCGTTATTTTTCTCATAATTTCGCGTTAAATACTCATCAGATATCGAAAAATAAAATTTATGATAAAAAAATTTTTTGAAAATTTATAAAAAATTACGTCTATTTTATAATTTTACAAAGTACTTATTTCAAATATCGACAATTTTTTTTTAAATTTAAAAAAAGTTAAAATTTGATTTGTTTTTAATTTTGATTTCTTTTTTCGATATTTGATGAGTATTTATCCCGAAATTGTGAGAAAAATAACGCAAAAAAATTTGTTTTATCTTAATCATTAATTAATGTTTAAGGAACAAAAAACCTGCTGAAGCTAACTGTCATCTTTACAAGTTATTAATTTATATCAAAATTCAAAATTTTGAGAAAAAAAATTATTTATGAAAATATTTTTGCGTCCCGTTTTACATTGAATATTTCAAATGTCGAGAAATTTTTTTTTAAAATTACAAAAAATTTGAAAAATTTGTTTTTTTTAATTTTGATTTTTGTTTTTTCGATATTTGATAAGTATTTAACGCGAAATTGTGAGAAAAATAACGCAAACAAAATTTGTTTTATCACTAATTAATGTTTAAAGAGCAAAAAACCTGCTGAAGATAACTGTCATGTTTACAAGTTATTAATTTGTATCAAAACGGTCCATTTTTTGCGTTATTTTTCTCACAATTTCGCGTTAAATACTCGTCAAATACCGAAAAAAAAATCAAAATAATAAAAAATCAAATTTTTAAATTTTATTTTTAATTTAAAAACAAAATTCTCGACATTTGAAATATTCAATGTAAAATTATAAAATAGAGGACGCAATAAATTAATAATTTTTTTTTTTTCAAAATTAATTAATGATTGATAACAAATGTTTTTGTTACTTTTCTCACAATTTCGCGTTAAATACTCATCAAATATTGAAAAAAAATTCAAAATAAAATTATTAATTTTTTTTTCAATTTTAAAAAAAATTTCTCGACATTTGAAATATTCAATGTAAAACGGGACGCAAAAATATTTTCATAAATAATTTTTTTTTCAAAATTTTGAATTTTGATATAAATTAATAACTTGTAAAGATGACAGTTAGGCTTCAGTAGGTTTTTTGCACATTAGATTCATTCATGATTAAGATAAAAAAATTCTTTTGCGCTATTTTTCTCACTATTTCACGTTAAATAAACACCGAAAAAAAGTCAAAATTAAAAACAAATCAAATTTTTCATTTTATTTTAAATTTAAAAAAAAATTTCTCGACATTTGAAATTCAATGTAAAATTGTAAAATATAGGACGCAAAATTTTTTTTATAAATTTTCAAATTTTATTTTTTTTAAAATTTGATTTTTTTTTCAAGTTTGAAATTTGATACAAATTAATAACTTGTAAAGATGANTTTCACAATTTTACATTGAATATTTCAAATATCGAGAAAAAATTTTCTGTTTAAATTTAAAAAAAATTTAAAAATTAGATTTTATTTTCGATATTTGAAAAGTATTTAACACGAAATTATGAGAAAACTAACGCAAAAAAATTTGTTTTATCTTAATCATTAATTAATGTTTAAAGAGCAAAAAACCTGCTGAATATGACATCTGTATCAAATTTCAAAATTTTGAAAAAAAAATTCAATTTTGAAAATAAATAAAATTTTTAAAATCTTCTAAAAATTTTTTACGTCTTCTATTTTATACTTTTACATTGAATATTTCAAATGTAGAGAAAAATATTTTTTTTAAATTTTGATTTTTCGATATTATTTGATGAGTATTTAACGCGAAATTTTGAGAAAAATAACGCAAAAAAATTGTTTTATCTTAATCATTAATTAATTTTTAAGGAGCAAAAAACCAGCTGAAGATAACTCATCTTTACAAGTTATTAATTTGTATCAAATTTCAAACTTGAAAAAAAAATCAAATTTTAAAAAAAATAAAATTTGAAAATTTATAAAAAAAATTTTGCGTCCTATATTTTACAATTTTACATTGAATTTCAAATGTCGAGAAATTTTTTTTTAAATTTAAAATAAAATGAAAAATTTGATTTGTTTTTAATTTTGACTTTTTTTCGGTGTTTATTTAACGTGAAATAGTGAGAAAAATAGCGCAAAAGAATTTTTTTATCTTAATCATGAATGAATCTAATGTGCAAAAAACCTACTGAAGCCTAACTGTCATCTTTACAAGTTATTAATTTATATCAAAATTCAAAATTTTGAAAAAAAAATTATTTATGAAAATATTTTTGCGTCCCGTTTTACATTGAATATTTCAAATGTCGAGAAATTTTTTTTAAAATTGAAAAAAAAATTAATTTTTTTATTTTGAATTTTTTTTCAATATTTGATGAGTATTTAACGCGAAATTGTGAGAAAAATAACAAAAAAAAATTGTTTTATCAATCATTAATTAATTTTGAAAAAAAAAAAATTTATTGCGTCCTCTATTTTATAATTTTACATTGAATATTTCAAATGTCGAGAATATTTTTTTTAATTAAATTGATTTTTTATTATTTTGATTTTTTTTTCGGTATTTGATGAGTAGGTTAACGCGAAATTGTGAGAAAAATAACGCAAAAAATTGACCGTTTTGATACAAATTAATAATTTACAAAGATTATCAGTTATCTTTACGCGCCCCTCGTATAACCCAAACCAAACCATGACTCAGTTCAGTTCCCGTCATTTTCCCACTTGAACGCTATCTTCGGTTAACCATGGTCAGTACAATCTAAGTAGGCCTGCTCCCGCGATGCCCGTTTTTTTTCAGCACAGCCCCCTTATCTATTTTTAGCGCCTCGGTTATCTCTGCCTCGGTAAAAGTATCAATAATTACCCCTAGCCGTTGATTTATTGTTGTTTGTTCGATACATTATCATGTTTTTAGTGACATTTTATAAAACAACACGGCCTGCCAGTGTTTAATAACGAAGACATTATAATAATCGCCTTATTATTATTGTAAATATCGCGTCGAGATTACGGACTATATATAAATCGCTTTCTTGGCCTGTTGGTAGCACCAGCGGCATAGCAACCGATTGTCAGTTGTTTTGTTGATTTTGTTGGTGTTTTGTTCGAGGGGAGCCACGCAGGGCCGTAGCGATCTTGATATTTCGACCCCCTGTTTTACTATTGCCAATATCTGCTCACTCTCTACTGTTGCTAATATCTCCTCACCCTCGTATGGCAAATAGGCTATTGAATATAAGATTTTAAAAGGAACGCGTTCAAGATGTTTTATTACGTGAATCGTTCAAATGGTAATTTTAGATGAAAAAAGCGCGGAGTGCTATTAAATTAGAGGGTGGAAATTGGAGATAGGGGTGAAAATGCACCCCTTTCAGTTTTTTAATTGTAGCTCGAAAACGAAGCAAAATTTCGCTATAGTGCATAGGAAAAATACTTTTTTAATAAAATAATTTAGTAAAAATTTGAGATTTTAAGTACAATAAAGTTTATTAATAATATATATACAGTGTGTCCACGGATGGAGTTGACAAGAGGAGAAACTCTTTCGTTTTTGACTTTATCAAAAATGTCGGTCTTCATAAAAAGTTCTGCCCCTCGAAAAAATGAGACTGTCATACAAACATCTTAGATTAGATACGAGGGTGGTCTGAAAAGTTTCCGACCTCAACATGAAGATGGCAGCACTCGTAAATAAAAGCTAGTGAATTTCGTTGTTCATCTGTTGACAGTTTGTTACTCATCAAAGTTTCAGCCATTTTGGACTCGCAGTTGTTGTGTAACAGTCGTTTGAGTGAGTTGATGTGAGTGTTTTTATGAAAATGGACAAAATCGAGTATCGAGCTGTCATAAAATATTTGTTTTTGCCAATTACGGTTTTAATTGCTTGACCATTAGCCTTACTCACCAGATCTAGCCCCAAGCGACTTCTTTTTGTTCCCTCATCTAAAAATTGCGCTCGGAGGACAGAGATTTTCGTCAAATGAAGAGGCAATCACCTTCGTGAACAATTATTTTGCAGAGAAAAACGCCGAGTACTATTTGGACGAGTTACAGAGATGGGAGCATCGCTGGGAGAAGTGTGTAGAGTTACAAGGAGACTATGTTGAAAAATAAAAAAAAAATCTGAAAAAATGTCTTGTATCTTTGTTAGGTCGGAAACTTTTCAGACCACCCTCGTATA
>NW_019425991.1:1377794-1381307 GCF_000390285.2 Anoplophora glabripennis | reverse complement strand
AAGAAATGCAAAACTATTACAGAGGATGTAATTTTAGCTTACTTGGCGCAAAAATCTGAAACTGTCAAATCCTCTACCCTGTGGAGCATGTACTCTATGTTGAAAAGTACCATTTTAGTGAAGAAAAATGTAAACATAGCCACTTTCCCAAAGGTAATCGCATTTCTTAAAAGGAAGAATGTTGGTTATAAAGCAAAGAAATCAGAAGTCTTCAGCAGCGAGCAAATCAACAAATTCATTAGAGAAGCAGATAATGAAACATATCTAATGCTAAAGGTAATTTTAACAAAATATTACGATTGTAGGATATAAAAGTATCAACTTAATTTGCTTCATTTTCAGGTAGCAACAATTATTGGGTTAGCCGGTGCGTGTAGACGGGAAGAACTAACAAAAATGTCAATTGATCTAATAAACGACAAAGAAGATATGTTGCTCGTGAAAATACCAGATTCTAAAACACATATTGAGAGAAATTTTGTTGTAATTGGGCAAGAAAACCTGCTGTTGTATAGGCAATATTTATCTTTACGGCCATCCCATACTCCACATAACAGATTATTCGTGAATTACAAAAAAGGAAAATGTTCGATTCAGCCCGTTGGTATCCACAGTTTTGGGAATCTCGGATTAAGAATTGCAGAATTTTTAAATTTACCCAATCCTAAAAATTACACAGGCCATAGCATGCGTCGAACTTCAGCGACGATATTTGCTGATAATGGTGGAAACATCACAAATTTGAAGAGACACGGTGGCTGGAAGTCTACCAATGTCGCTGAAGGATATATAGACAATTCACTAACAAACAAAATTAAAATTGCCAAGACCATTAAAAAATTATCAGATGAAAATAATCAATATGAAACGGAAACTTTACCTTCTTGTTCTGACTACAAAAGGCATTTAAATATACCAAGCATTTCAAACAAATTAAACCCTTTCAATATTAGCAATTGCTCAAATTTTACTATAAATCTTAATATAAATAAGAATTAGAATGTTTCTGTTAGTACCTATCTTCTGTTCGAATTTCAATATTTAATACAAATAAGAATTAAAATATTCGAAATTTTGTTCTACAAAAAAATATAATAAAGAAATGTATCTCATTAATTTGTTATTCAATTTTTCCTGTAACTAGGGGATTATCAAATTAAGCTAAGGGTAAAATTTCATTCCATTATCTTCTAATGTTCGAAAGTTATTGGAGAAAAACTAAATTTTTTGAAATTTTTTAGCACCCTGTAGCTTAGAAAAGAAAACCCGTAGAGCATAACTTCATATGACAAAAATTTATTTTTTAAACTAAAGAATCCACCGTTTAATTTATTCCCAACCTTTACGTTACACCCTGTATAGACTCAGACAGAGAATAGCTTTTTGACAAGATAAAACTTACCTTAAATTCGGTAAAACCACACTATTTTATTTCTCGCACAACAAGTATAGAACAACAACCAAACTATTTGGTAGTGGCTATGGGTCCACTGACTATATGTATGAACTTTTTCAGTACTAAAATCAAACTTAGTAATAATGGAGACTGGTTGAAAGTGCCCCAAGGTTGAATGTGCCTCCCTTTCCCTTACATATAGAGTAAAAGTCAGAATTGAAATTTTGATTTTAAATTTTGTATTAGGACATTATTTGAGGTTATGAACAGATTTGTTTTATAAAAATGTTGTGTAAAATAATAAATAATGGTACTTCTCTCTTGAGTATTTTCGTGTTTTATTTAATTTATGAGCACCCTGTATATCTAATCTAAGATGTTTGTATGACAGTCTCATTTTTTCGAGGGGCAGAACTTTTTATAAAGAGTGACATTTTTCGATAAAGTCAAAAATAAAAGAGTTTCTTCTCTTGTCAACTCCATCCGTGGACACACTGTATATACATTATTAATAAACTTTCAAGTTTTAACTAAATTATTTTATTAAAAAAGTAAAAAAAATCAAAAAATTGTATTTTTTTGCATTCTTTAAAATTGTTTATTAACCATTTTTTGCATAAAATTTTTCTTTTACATTTTTTAAATAAACCATTTCGATAAAAAGTTAATTTTTCTACAAAATTTTTCCTATGAACTATACCGAAATTTTGCTTCGTTTTCGTGCTATATTTAAAAAAATCTGCAAAAGTGCATTTTCACCCCTCTAATTTAATAGCACTCCGCGGTTTCTTCATTTTTAATGACCTTTCGAACAAGTCATGTGATGAAAATCCTTGAACGTCTTATTTCCTTCCTTTTTTGCAAAAAAATGAGAATTAAAACGGATCATGGGTAAACGCGACGAAAATCGAAAAATTGGCTAAATTTGAGCAGCCATATATCAGTCAATCCAAAAATACTTTACAACCTCCTGTTTTGAAGGAAATTGTATCTACTTTTTTTTCTATGAAGCAACGCCCAAACCGATCTTTACTAAAAAAAATAGAGGCAGAAAAGTAAAAAAATCAGACAATCGAATTTGCTTTTTTCAAATTGTTTATTAACGATTTTTTTTGCACAAAATTTTCCTTTTAAATTTTTAAAATAAGCTATTTCGAAGGGAAATTCAATTCTCTAAATAATTTTTCCTATGAACTATAGCGAAACTTTGCTTCGTTTTCCAGCTACAATTAAAAAACTGAAAGGGGTGCATTTTCACCCCTATCTCCAATTTCCACCCTCTAATTTAAAAGCACTCCGCGGTTTTTTCATCTAAAATGCAATTTTCATGCCCTGTTTTTTTTTGGATATAATCAATAGCCTAAAAGTATAGAAGCTTTTATTACTCGAAATACAACTCGCACCCGTGAGCAAATCTGTAACTTTCTAAAAGCTTACTTATTCTGCGTTACACGCGTTGTGGTTACACGCAACTCACAGAAAGTCTTACGAAATTTTTTACAGCTGAGCCATATGTCATCGGAACGACTTACAAGATCCTTTTGTGAGGTTAGGAAACCACAAAATTTTCATTTGTTTTCAAGCTACCTATGACGTACCAGAGCTGGGTAATTCCTGGTGAAAAAGTAATTAGCAATTACAATTCCCTTTTTTTTTCTGTAATTGTAATTGTATTTAAGTACTTTTTTTATTAAAGTAATTTGGAATTGTAATTGCAGCAAAATTGTTATAGGAATTGTAATTTGTAATTATATTATTTGAACTATCGAATTACAAATTACTTCTATAAGTACAAATACTTTTTCCAATTACAATTACTTTTTCTATTAATTATAATTACTTTTAAGATCATGCGTATTGCGTAATTGCGTACAGACTTGCAGACTTCTATTATTTCAGTTGAGGAAAGCCTTGTGCCGCGTGAACAATAATAAGTGATTTGAATTAACCTCAGAATTAACAGAGTACATTTTATTTTATTATAATTATTATTAATTTAGAAAATATACGAAGTAAAAATATGTTGTCTATAGCATCAAGTTTTATAAAAATATATATTATGTATCTATGTGTTACTGCTCTTATTTTGAGTTGAGAAAACTTCTGGTTCGGTTACT
>NW_019425991.1:1367470-1374399 GCF_000390285.2 Anoplophora glabripennis | reverse complement strand
AAAAAAAGAGCATCGGGTTGAATTAATTACCTGACCAATAATATAAAATTATAGTATGAACTGAACTAGTTTAAATTATTAGATTAGGAATAAAAATATAAAAATTCTATATCAGAAAATGAATAAGAATAATCTTCTCATTTAAGTATCAATTCTAATAAATAATAAAACGCGATATTACACAACACTTTTAATTTAAATTTTTAACTTAACTTTTTCCTTTTTCTCTGTTTGGTCACTATAATTTACTTTATCATAAAAGTAATTAGAAAAGTAATTAGAAAAGTAATTGCTAAATCCATTTTCCATGTAACTGTAATTAAATTAATATAATTCCTTTTTTAAAGAATATACTTTGTAATTGTAATTAGTTCCTTTTTTTTTAAAGTAATTTATAATTGTAACTATTTTTAAATTACAAGTAATTACCCAGCTCTGTGACGTACATTTCAATAAAAAAATGTATTGGTATTCTAATAATTGTTGCGTTCTTTGATTAAATGTTCAAAAACATTAGCCATGGGCCTCGGCATTCGGTCCCGTACCGAATTTGAAACGTTCAAACGTTATTTTATTAACCGTTAACTGACTTTTTGCCTCTACATTGTGTAAAATTGTATAATTTTGTTGTTGATTCCAATTATTTAATATTTAAATGCAAATATTCCAACAAAGGGAGATACGGATTTGACCCCGAATGTTTATAATTATTAACGAGTCGAAATTATCTGTTAGCGAGCCCAATTCCATATTGTGACCCCTTCGACGTACCTCAGGTCAAAGCGGTTTGATGTACGTGCGGGCATGCACAGGATGTCACAAGAAACTTGCGCGATAGTTTCCGTATTGTAAAAAATAGACCTTTTTGGTAGTGACTTCGCATAAGCCAAGTAATAGGCAACCCCACAGTACACATTGTCATGAAGAATTTCTCAATATTTTTACTAGATCGATTTTCGACCTTATGTACTTTGGACATAAGTGACAAAGAAAATATCATCTTTGTCGTGATCTTAAATATCGCGATAATCTGGCAATATAAAGGCGGTTTTCCACTAAACGGACAAAACAAAACACAAACTTGTGTCGAATAAAACAGAACTGTAACTTTTCGCAAACTTTTTGAAGACTGGCGTGTTTTGCGACAGTTGGAGTTTTGTTTTTCGGATCCCGCTCGAAAGCGGCCACATCAAAAGGTTTCGACGTGTTTTGAAATTCAATTCTGTTTAGTGGAAACGGTCGTGTTGTGTGTGTTTACTTGGCTAGGATACAAACTAACAAAGTAACACTTTAACCGTGCATATACCACGAACTCCATCGATGGATATCTGGGAAACCGCCCGAAGGATTTTTTTGAAATTGTGATGGCGTGATACGGACTGTGGAGCCTACCAAGCTTAAATATTTTCAAGGTCATAGTATTTCCGTTTATACCGGAAGTTGATACTAACTTTCTTATTTTAAATAGAACCCCCTGTATATTATTGCAAAAAAATTAAGGGTTTCCATTTAAAAATTTCGTGTTTTCCACATATTCTGAACTTCATATTCGATAAAAATTTTTTTACTACCATGTATAAAACCTGGAAAATTTTCATGTCAAATTCGATAAAGTAGGTCTTTCTCTACAAAATGTCCAATTTGCACAAAAAAATAAACCGGAAAAACTAAATTTTGTTGACAGTCTGCATCTGTCAATTTTTGTTTAAAAATCGAAATATCTCCGAAACGGTCAATCCTAAGTATGGACTGTTTCCAAAAATGCAATAATATACAGAAGGTTCCATTTAAAATAAGAAAGTTAGTATCGACTTCCGGTGTAACCAGAAGTACGATGACCTTGAAAATATTTTAACTTGGTGGGGCCCACGGTCCGTATCACACCATCACAATTTCAAAAAAATCCTTCGAACGGTTTCCCAGATATCCATCGATGGAGTTCGAGGTGGGACACTGTAGACACACTTTTTTTCCAAGGACTTCAGTATAAACCAGCCATAACTAAGAATAAAAAAATCTTCTCTAAACATGTTGGCTGGTTATTGGAAAAATGTGCTCTGACTTCCTCGCGATACCAGTCTAAGAGGACTGAAAACAAAAACAAAACTCGAACAAAATGTAGCCCGCTTGATGGAAACAAGAGTTTTGGGTTTGTTTCAGTTTTGTTTTTGTTTTGTTCTAGAAAACACAAACAGGACATAAACTGTTCGTTTAGTGGAAAACCGCCATTAGAAATATTTAAGAAGTTTCAAACCTCAAGTGACAAACTAAAAGAATTATAGAATTTATATTTTTAAATTTATAGAACAATATTGACTTTTAGAGCAATGAATAAATTAAAATTATATCAATGTTACTGAGCATGCGCATTAAAGACAATTTCGTGTAAGGGAAGTAGTCTCGCAACAGGATATCATTCAAGGAAAGTTTGGTATTGGTTAAGAGTACGTCTATAATAAACCATTTGAAGAAAAAAAACACTATAAACACACTGACAGCACAACACCAAGAAAAACAATTAAGTACTCATAGTACAGTCATTGAAGCTTTTCACCTTCGAATTCTTTGAAACTGAACCGATCGACTTGAAATTTGGCAGATAGTTAGAGATAAGGTCAATGAACATTAGTGACATAGCGCCGATTGACGCTTCCACCCTGTTGGGGGTGGAAATTTTTTTTTCAAAAATAACGCTGGAAATTGATAGAGAATCAAATTTTGAGCAAAAAATATTCAGAGAATTTTTTCGAGAAATCAATAGTTTTTTAGTTATTCAGGATTGAAAACTTGGAATTTTGAGTGAAAAAATAAACACTTTTTCAAAGTATTTTTCGCGAATAACTCAAAAATTGCGCATATTATTAAAAAAGTGTAATGAACAAAAATGTAGCTTATAAATAAACAAAGAAAATCGTTTTTTAAAAAGTGTTGTACGTCCTATACAAAGCGAAATATGGAAGGGGACTTGTTTTGGGGGAATACTCAAGTCGATGTATTCAACGTCAAATAACGGAAAAATTATTAATTTTACGTGTACAACGCTCCGGGAGTTTTTTGTAGTACTCAAAAAGACCTTCAATATGAGCACTTATAAAAGTTAATTAGAGCAAAATTGAAGGAGTTATCGTCAAAAACAGATGGGTTACTCATATTTTTTAAGGAAAAATGAGCAGTAAATCCTGTACCATTTCTATCAGAATTAAAATTAATAGTAGACCCTTTACAGTTAGTTTTGTTTTAGTATTCTTCATATGATTCTGAAGTTAGACCGCTTTAGAATGCGTATTTTTTTAATAATGTACGGTAAAAGTTGAAAACGTATTTTTAATTATTAAAAAAAAATTGCCTTATTTATATAATAACTCTGAAACTATGAAAGATGCGTAAAAAATGATAGACAACAAAAATGTAGCTTTTTTTTCAACAAATATTTTGCTTTTTTTAATTCCTATAGCATAAAAAATTAAGCTGATATCGCCGCTTGATGTATCCATTTTAGTGAAAAAACGAGCCCTTCGATCCTTTCCCTTTAAAAAACGAAGGACTTAAAAGATTTTATGTGCAAACGATCTTACAGTTCTTGAAATTATTTTTAAAATTGTAGGGTACTATAGCTTCAGAATTAACCGAGTTATGGTAGAAAAACCAATGATATTTTTTCGGAGCCAAATAGGCTTTCTCTTTATATATTATATTATACAAATAAAATAAGTAAAAAAATTTAGTGTGATTATTTATATGCAGCGTAGCAATTCTTTTTATGACTGATTATATTTAAAAATCATTAAAATAAAAATATTTTACATTAATATTGGTAAAAGGGAGTTGAAAATGGCAAAAATATTCTTTCACAACAAAACAATATAAGGGAATTTTTATTTTAAATTATTGCACAATTATAGCATTCCAAGATTTAAAACGGATTTTTTTAACATTTTTTTAGCACATTATTTTTTGCATAGGGGTAGTCTTTAAGGGCTAAAAAAGGGTCGAAAAGATCAAATATATCATAAAACATGTTCGAGAACATGGAACATTATTTATTCCCACTAAACATTTTTCAGTTTCTGACATGTTTCAGAAACGTTTCCATTTTTCTTGAAACG
Source organism: Anoplophora glabripennis (assembly GCF_000390285.2). Lineage (NCBI taxonomy): Eukaryota > Metazoa > Arthropoda > Insecta > Coleoptera > Cerambycidae > Anoplophora > Anoplophora glabripennis. Next base: position 1,370,293 of record NW_019425991.1, on the reverse strand, counting down.
TTTCATAAAAAATCCATGCAACGTTCTGGTAACGTTCTAGAAGCCCAAGATGTCCTCCCCAAAATACGTTTCCAATGAAACGTTTCAAAAAATTGGTTTCAGTAACATTCTTTTTATGTTCCATTTATGCCCTCGATATTTTTGTTTTACGTTTCAGTATATTTTCAGAAATGTTTGAGTAACATAATAATTTTATTACCATATTGTTCTCATAATGCTCTCAACTTTAGATCATTTTCATTTCAAAAGCGTTTTTGAAATAGTATAAATAGTGTGAGTATTTTTTTAAATATCTCTAATACTCCTTTGTGATATTTTTATTTGTATTGTGAATGACTTAATTCGAACTAAAAAAAGTTACATTGTATATTAAAAAAAATAAATATGCTCTTCTAGTTTGGGGATGCGGCAACTTTTACTAAGAATTTCTTTCTTTTTGAGAAGCCACTGAAAAAAGTTTCTAATATGGATTATGAATTTTGCCATTCATCGTACAAATAAAAATATCACAAAACAATATCAGAAGCATTAAAAAAAAGCTACACATTTTATATTGTTCAAATACGCTTCTGAAATGGAAATTTTCTAATGTTGAGACCTTCATGAATATGGTAACAATGACGAACTGATAATTAGAAAAAGTTAGTTATGATTATGAATCTTAAAATGGTAGGTACATGAAAAACAAATAACATTACTGAAAAATAATATAAAGTTATAATTTCTTCTACGCATGGTCAATATTACATATATCCTTTTAATAATAATAAATTATACAGCAGAAATAAGGATACAAAATGATATCTTGACAAAGTAAATATCTGTAGGTATACCTAAACTCTTTTATTTAAGCATGCCTATACACATAAACAAATATAAACATTTGTACAAAATATAAAATAAATGACGTCTATTTCACTTGATTCATCCATATTTCAAATAGTTCTCACTGACTAAGTAGTTGCTCTTCAAATTATATCGAAACGTATAGTTGTTGTTCCATTTTCTTAGTTCTTGTCCCTTGTCCTCTTGTCTGTAATAGGTAGTGGGTATAACTATATTTAGGTAGATGTGACGCAAAATTGGAAATCTCTTTACACATATCGTTTTAAACATTTTGCATCAATATTCATTATTTTATATGCACCTTACAATAACCACAACTGCACACACTACAAATTATCACATAAAATAGCGTCAAAGTAAAGATGAATAACAACGAAACCAAGCAAACTGACAAACCGCAAACCTAACCTAACATAATACGAATTGAAACGACACACGGGAAACAAATAAACTCGGGCTGTTACGCGCAGTCTACGCAAGTCACAAACATTACATTTTTTCTAGACTTGTGTTATAAATATGCTACCACATTTTTTTTTCTAATTATGTCTATATAACAAAGGCAAATGAACTAACGCTTGAGAAGGATTGGGGATTGAGAGCAAAATTTAACTAATGCCGATTGTTCCATAAGATAAGCAAAAATAACAAAGGGTTGTGCGTCTGTTATGTTTCCGAGATCGAAAGGTAATGTTGCGAGTAATGTTTCAAACTCTCTTCAATTGTAACGTTTCGGCTATATTTCACTAAATAAGTTTTCAAGTGCTACATTTCTGTAATGAAACAGAAACGTTTCTAGTTAATGTTTCAAATGTTTAGTAAAACATCTCATTTGCAACGTTTCATTTACGTTTCGTGTTTAGTGGGTTCTTTGTGCTTGAACAAGATTTTTATCAATAAAATGCTTAAAACTTAATTTTCAATTTCTTTCACTTTTTACCTCTAAAAAACAAAGAGGGTCAATCGGGCTTATGTCACTTTTGAACTTGAGCCTAAGATGAGCCTTATTCTAAATTTTCATGCAAATCCATGCAGTTTCAAAGAATTCGGAGGTTACAGCTGATTTTCAGCTTCAATGATTGTAACTAGTGGAACTAGAAAATGCCAATAACATATCAACAAGCCAACCTGTGTATGAGGCTATTCTTTGCGAGCATGCGCATTAGGAATTAAATTTTTACCTTATTTAAATTTAGGAATATTCTTTTATATCGTTTTTGTAAGTTTTAAGCTGATTAGTGTATCTATTTTACCAAACAGATGTTGTTTGTTCTTAAATACTTCTAAATCTTTGTAAAAATAAATTAAGGTGAAGTTGTTCATTTTTATAGTATCTATGTAAATAGTACGCAAGGGTCAGATTCGGTCTGTACAATGGCAATTTGTTGCGGGTTGCCTAAATATGTGACGTCACACTAAGAGTCTATTGCAGGTCCAAAACAGTAAAAGGTCATTATAGTTAAATTAAATTATAATATTTACCTTCCTATTTAATGTACCGTTCACACGATCAGCTCGCGCGTTTCACGATTTGTCAGTTCTCAACTTAGGCGTTTCCTATCGTGTCATATGCGTGCAGGTGATAAGAACGCGATATTGCTACATTTTAGTTGTTCCAGTGTTCCTAGCGGGCAGCCGACCAGAGCACACGTGTTTTGTGAAAGTGTAGTGCAAGGAGCAATTTCTACCTGCCTTTATTAAGGCTACCTGGAAAGAATCCCTTTCTTTCCTTTTAATCACCGACCTAATCCCCGGCTTAAGCATAGACGCCGTCGGCATCTTTGTTACAGCACCTGTGCCGGGGTTATGCCCAGGTAAGTTTTTACTTATTTATCAGTTATTTGCATTACTTTAGAATACATTTCTTTAAAATTGCGACCCCCGACAAACAATATACCAGACAGACAAATACACCAAAAGACACGTACGCCCCCGTGAGGGGGCATCCCCACACGACTAACACTTACACACCTTCCC